>NW_009706601.1:0-354 GCF_000703405.1 Apaloderma vittatum | reverse complement strand
GATCTGCTGTATGTGGCAGGTGGCGATGTGAGAGACTGCCCAGAGTTACAGCCTGCACTGTGAGGCAAGGCTGGATTCCACTGGTCGTTCTGGGGGAGCTACGTGGGAAATAACGGGTAATAGGTAGTTTAAGACAATTTCTTTCATTTTCAGTCCTTTAACTGTCCTGGCAAGATGAATGTTACCTTTTGGATAGCTTTGTACTAAATCGCTACTGCTAATTAGACAGTCACAAAATCTAACACAAATTAAGGTGTTGTACTAATAACAAACCTTTGAAGTTCATTAATAATAAAGGAGAGGGGCAGTAACAGGGAAAATGCGGATAGGTCACAGAAGCTTTCAAAATCTTCC
>NW_009706600.1:24008-27382 GCF_000703405.1 Apaloderma vittatum | reverse complement strand
TGCCGAACGCTCGGCTGCGGCACCGAAGAGGAAAAAAGCAGCTCAGGAGAGAGTAGAATTTGCCTCCTTTCACTTCCAGCTTCGCCATTCGGACAGAGCTTTAGAAGGGGGGTGAAATAAATACGGGAACTGACTAACCCACCTGCCCTCCAGCTGCAGGAGGCAGAGGAAGGCAGAGCTGCTCCTCCTTTTCTCCAGGTGCAGAATTCGAAGGTCACATAAATGCAACACAGCTGAAGCATTCATGTTTATAGGAACCCGGCTTTCTCCAAGCACGTCTCTTGCTTCTACAGGTCAAGCTCTTAGGAAAAATTTGCATCTTATGATTAAGCCTTAACTGTAAAACTCAAAGTCTCAGATTAAAAAAAATAATCTACATTTACTGCAAAAAATAGCTAAACCGTTTCATAATGTGAAAATCCTAGGCCTGAGTTTCTCTTGTTCCTATTACATGGATGAGGAAGCATGACTGTTGTGTATAAGAGAAAGGTAAGCCATCTCCGTAAAGATCTCTCTCTCTCTCCAAAGGCCATTTAGCTCAATCAGCAAACTAGGGAAACGAGCTATTTAGCATAGTTTAGTGACTGATTTTTCATTTCAAGGTTGAATAATGGCTTAAAAAAGAAAAACAGAGGAGGCTTTGAAATTTTTCCTAACCTTCAGCTCCACTAAACATGAAAACTAACTGCTGAATTCTGGGGAAGTGACCTATTTCTCAACACTTCAGAAAGCTTAAAACTGTGTGCAAATGACATTGACAAAAACGTGACCCGAGTTTTCTAAGCTTCCTTTACACAATATGGTGAAAACCAAGCAGAATATAAACTCTACCACAGTGAAAAGACTTACAGAATGAGGTCCCTAGATAAAATGCACTTTTCCTAAACGTTTCCATGATTATTTTTTTCTAGTAACATCTCCACAAAATGGATTATGAAGAAAGAACTGATTTAATTTTTTTTTTTTAGTAACATCTCCACAAAACAGATTATGAAGAAAGAACTGATTTCTCCCTTGTAAAAATATGTCCATTTGATGGAGAATTCCGTTACAATTACAAAATAAATTAGGTAGTTTTTCTGATCTCCCTCTCCAGCCAAAATTTTTCACCCACCACTGCCACCACGAGTAGAAAAAGTATTTTGGCTACAAATAGAAAGCCAATACACTCAACATTTTAAAAGATCTTTTCTAAGCACAGCTCACCTGACTTGAGTAAAAAATGTTACTCAGTACTCACTGAAGCATTCAGGTTACCTAGCACCTTCCTAAGAGAGTCAAATATTTTGATTTTGGAAGCTAGTAAGAAACAAAGCCAAACCATTTTTTTCACCTGACTTGAGTAAAAAATGTTACTCAGTACTCACTGAAGCATTCAGGTTATCTAGCACCTTCCTAAGAGAGTCACCAATACTTTGATTTTGGAAGCTAGCAAGAAACAAAGCCAAACCATTTTTTAAACTACTCTTAGTCTTCTTTGCAATGCTTTATCAAAATGAACCATGAGAAATTATGGAAATTGCTGGAATTAAAGGACCTTCAATTAAAAAAATCAGCTAATTTACCTCACAGTAAACACAAAGCTTTCTCCAATTCAGGCTTCATCCTAGACATGATTTCTCTAAAGATGTCCAAAGATAACTTTGAAGTTTTAAGATAAATGCCCCTAATTTCCACTGCATTCTTTGTTCCCACCTATAGTAATGATACTGCCTTTCTCATGTCCCATTCATACACAGAGAAATACTGAAGCTGGCACCTTATTCAAAATACAGCAGAAAATGACAAAGTCGGAAACAACCAAGGCAAGCTTGAAGTCATTGCTTAGAGTTGGGCAGGATTCCTACAAATACAAGTTACATGCAGAGGCTGGCTGACAGCCTCACGTCATTCCTTGTTTCTTGAAACAGAAATACTCTCTCTCTCGCAGAGGCATGGGCAGTTCAGGTGTTACCAATACCGAGCAGGTACGAGAAGAGCCCTGGGGCCTTTAGTGCCTGCTGTGCTGTCAGGATTCATTGGTATTTTTGAATATATGTATATACTTGTATATATTTATATGTAGTTCAAAATCTTCATTGTTATCGTTAGGATTATTTTATTCTTCATTAAACTGGGTCAAGTTGTCTTGTGGATATTTTTCCAACCTCAGAGTCTCTCTCCCTGGTTCCCCTGTTATCTACCCCTGGGAGGGTGCTGGGGGGATCACAGAGAGCATCTATCAAAGTTCAGTGGCTGGCCCAGCCTTAAATTTTGACACCTCGAAAGCCAACTTTTAACAGAAAAACATCAGTATTTTATATTTTACTACAATTTTATGTCTCATTAAAATTTTCTCATTTTTCCAACAAAACCTTTTTTAAGGTTTTTGCACCTTGCAAAACAACACTGTGAAACTGAGAGTGGGTGCAAATCAAACCCTTATGACTCAAAACCACCTCCTAGGACATCCCTCCCTGACAGCCTTAACGGCTAAGCCACTTCCACTTAGAATATATGCAGTGAGGACTCACGGTGCTGAAGGAATGGTACTAGGAAAATATCTTTCTCTCTGTTCAAAGCACAGTCCTGATTTAGGTTAGTGGGTTGTATTACGTTGACTTCTTCATCAACCTTTAATGACAGCCCAGACCTTTATGGAGTTTAATGATACCTGGGCTTTACTTAACTAGAGGATATTCAACAGCTCCTATGTTCTGCTCAAATATCAGAGGGAGTCACACTCTATCCCTTGAAACTTCCCAGCTCACACAGTGTTATCAGGGCATTGTCACTGTTTCTGTAGCCATCAGAAGAAGAGTTTGCTAAGGAACGAGGCCCTGACTGGAAACAGTGCTCCCTGCCACTCACGGCTATTCCTTGCCTTCCACTGGAAAAATGTCTGATAACAGAAACCCTTCAGCTCTTCAAAATTTGTTTTGATTTTATCTAACTGCTCGCTACTAATGTGACTTCATCTAGAAGTGCAATCAGACTGCTGTCCACAGCCTCAGGCAGTGTAAGTTTCCTGTAATGATGGTACTGCGAAGATACACATAGAGAGAGGGAAAATCCCCAAGCTCATTGTCATCTGCAAATGAAAGAGCGATGCACATTTGTAAAAGGCACAGGTTTCACGTGGAATGGAATGTTACTCCATAGGAATTGATTAAATAACTTTGCCATTAGAAGTGCTCATACAGCTCAGTGGAAGAGCATGTTCCTCTGCACCGATGTCACAGAATCCTAGACTGGCCTAGGCTGGAAGGAACCTTAGAGATCATCTAGTCCAACCTCCCTGTCCTTCAACTCCAGACTGGTTTCCTATGGAAATAAGGCTTTTGTGACCTGTGTACAAGGGAAGGAAAGAGAGGAGCAAGGAAGAGCCTCTTAGA
>NW_009706600.1:0-23977 GCF_000703405.1 Apaloderma vittatum | reverse complement strand
TTCCCTACAGTCATTTCTTAACACACTGATGATTTTCCATCAGATTTGCCAGAGACACTGACATCTTTAATGCACTTACATCCCTGTGAGCCGCATGCAAATCACAAGCAGGTAAAAGAGACAGACCCTCAGGCATCTGGACCGAGACTGTCTAGCTCTGATAACACTCAGAAAAACAGAGGGGTCATGCACATTGCAAAATGACTACACAAGAGTAAACAAAGCCAGTTAATGAACAGCAGGAAGAAGCAGGGAAAACATTTATTTTATGTGCAGAACTTCATTAGGTCTTTTTTCTTATAACTAAAAATTCAAGGTCTAAGCATTTACAGAAAGCAGATCTTAGAAGTACATTAAAAACGCTGGTTGTACCCGCTAAATGAGGAATGGCGACGCAAACCTGAGAAGCTCAGCAGGCTTTCAGAAAAACTGAGGAGAGTAAGACCTGGCATGACTGACACTTTCAGGATAGAACATAAGAAATACGTTTAACCTTCAAGAACAAACACTTTTATAACCACATTTTAAAACACAGAGCATCAAGAAACTGAGTAACCTGTTTGTTGTTTGTGTTGCAAAATTCCTTTCAGGTCAATTTTCATATACATTCACTATAGCCAGTCCTGCTTTTATTAGCATAAAAGACTTGGTAGTAGATTGAAATCATGAAAAGATAGCAATAATCATTGTTAACAACAAAATCTTTGTGGAGTTGCTGAGGAAGCTGAATATATGTAAAACCAAACCACAGAAACCCACCCCCCCCGCCTACCAAGCATTTTTTGGTGTTTTTTTTTGACTTCTCCCTTGCAGTGTATGCAGGAAAATCTCAAGAACAATTCAGCAGAGTTATTCTTTGAAATGAAGCGGATATATTAACACTTTAAAGCCAGGCATTGGACAAAAATATTTTGGGGGGGAAAAAAAAAAAAAAGCTGTGATATAAGTTACGGAGATCCTTCAAAAGCCACCAGCTGTGTATAATGGTAAGTGAATATTAAGGATTGAAACTTCCTCCTTATGAATCTATGGAGAAAACATATTTAATAAAAGGATTTGGGGGTTTTCTAGGTCACACTTCACAAATGTAAAGGAATGGTTTTTGACCATTTCTTGACAAAATATGTCTCCATCAAACTGTAAATGAGAGCATTCACACATTAAAGTTAAAATATGCGGTAAGATAGAAGTTTGCCACATTCTCATTAACAATAATGAAGATTGCCATAACGATGCTTCTATATCTTTCTCTATTTTCAGGCACAATTCAGTTCATCACTTACTATTTGTGATCAAGAAATGCTGCAATTCACATAAACTGGCATTTTATGTGATCAGTCAGCTCTGTCCAGAAGCCTGCGTTTAAATTGACAATAGCACAAACAACTTCTCTCTGAGCATGTCTTTCTTGCGAAATACTTTTCACCTTGGCCACTGTGCTCACACACCGCGAACCAGTGTAGAAATCCTCCCATTCCAGTTTTAGCTGAATCCTTTCCTGACTCTGTGAATAACAGTGAGAAGCGACAGTGACCGCAAGCCTGCAGGTTCACCCTCACCTACAGACCAGCCAGCCAGCTGCCCCTCACACACACGGACTGCAATGGTACTTCCAAAAAATATGATCGACCAAAGAGTGCCTTATCTTGCCATGCTATGCTTCTTTTGCCCAGATATGGCTCCATGGGGAGGAATTCCAGGGGAATTCCGCTTGCACTGGCCTCTAGAACACTTCTAGGGCAGCGAGAGCTGTGGAGCTTTGCAGGGGTGCAGCTCTGCCCTCCCCACCTCCAGTGTCCTTCCTATTCCCGCTCCCATGCGCCCTTCTAAGGAAGGAAACAAACAGATTTGGCCATATTCTTGAGGCATTTTCTCTAGCAGAGGAAAGCTGCTTTCTGAATGAGAAAAAGTGTAAACTGGAAACAGGAGCTTTTCCTTGTTAATACACTTTCACGGGGTTTATAAAGTTAAATAGGGTGGTTTGCACTAAATCTGGGTGCAAGAGAAATCAGACTGATCTGTTCCACACTTACTGTCTTCATCATCACACCAATCTCTCTGTGCTGTAATGACTTGAATTAGAAAGATGAAGGTGGGTTGTTTTTTTTTCTGATTTCTGGGTGTAAAGTTTTAAAGGTAGAGCAAGGAGGGGATCCAGGATAGAAAATACAGCCATTTCATCAAAGAACAGGTTTTAAAAATTGGAATTTCATTCATTCTCACATTCTGGATGACGCAGCCTGCTCTAGTATATAAATTACATCATTCGCTAGTTTTACTGTCAGTACTTACACCAGGATCACAGAAGCTTGGAGGACACTGTAGAACCCTTTGTCACAGGCTTGATAAGCAGCTTTCCAAAACAGGAAGATTCTGTTCATTTAAAATTTAAGACATTTTGGCACTTGTTTGGTGTGTGCTAGAAAAACAAATTACATTTTTCGTTTCTGTCAGTGGCCGGCTTTCATAGCCACCTCAAAAGCCTGAATTCCCCAGCTGAATGTTTGCTGGATTATTCTCAATATCCACCACTCTTCATCCTCCATGAGCCTGACCGTGTTTCAAGCAAAATGAGGTCAACCTGACCTAAGCAGGACAACTTAAGTGAAGCCAAATATTTTGGGAATCTCCTCCAGAGTGCGCTGAAGTCAGTAAGCATCCTTCTGCATTAGACCAGGCTTGAATACCTTAATTCCTGCAGATAAAACTTTAACTATGACACTTGGCTTTATAAAAAATACCTCTTAAACCATGTCTCACTCCAGCAAAAATATTACAATTTTTTTTTTGCTGTGTTTTTTAACTTTGATGACAAACATTGTACCATTTTCTGTTCAAGTTCACAAAAATATCAAGCACCCGATGAAAACAGGCACTGCTGCACTGCCCCCACCTCCCCAGTCCTTCATTATAAGTTCAAAACTTAGAATCTTTGGTTAGATAACCATTATCTTATTTTAACTGCCAAGCATTGTTGAGGACTCTTTCATAGCTTGCTTTGATTTCTGATATTCCCCTGTCATCTCCAATTACATTTTACACTTCACAATCCATCAGTAACATGGCAAATTTTCTTCTCTCCCTACTGCAGCTTTTTTGCTGGGATTTCACTACCTTTAGATTGAATTAAAGAATCAGCAATGAATCTTCCTTTGCATTTGTTCTAGATTTTTTGACACGTGCAGAAAATAGGTATTGCCTCTATTTTTACAGGATATATGAGTTTCAAATTCCATCATTATTTCCTTACTTAAGCACACCATTTGCCACGGAAGTTCTTTCTCTTATGTGCTTTATAAAACCACTTTAAAAGAAAATTAGATTTACTCATATAAATTATACAGAGAAAAATTGCAAGCATTTGGTAAATATTACGAGATATAGAACTGTATTTTTACTTAAACATTTAAAAAAAGACAAGTGAAAAGAAGCAGTATCTAATTTATGGAAACAGATTCAATACTGGCTGACACTGTATTCATCTCGCCTCAGATTTGCAGTTGCACATTAGTTACCTTGGCAATTTTGCTCACTAACTTCTTAGAGATTCCACAGACTGCTATGATTCCATTATGCTGTGACTCACAGTTAATGAATGTTCTTCCAAACCTCACTTTTGTAGAAATAAAATGCATGAATGAAGTGATTAGTTCCTAAGATAAGGTTTCCTTTCTAGTATTGTAGGATCATTTAGATAGCGACCACAACCAAACTGTTGAACTAATTAATATGATTACTTTGAATTTCTTAACCAGATCTTGCACAAGTTACAGTCATCAGTCACAGCAGTGTTATCCAGAAAGGAAGGCTACAGCATTTGCCTATAACAAGAACAATTCTAAAACCACTTACAAGATTTACAATTCTTTACAGTTCTAAACCCTTTTGTAAGAGCCGTTTGCCCTCTAACGAAAGAGGTTCTAACCAAACAGGTTCTGCATTAACGCAAAATAGCCAAGGACAGATTTTTAAATTTCTTTTTTCTTAGGATCCAGAAACCATTGTACTTATTTTCAGGCAGAAAAGTATCAAAGAAAGTACTATTTAAGGTACTTGGACTCCTTTCTATAAATATTTATTTCTTTTGCTATTAAAGTAGGAATGAATGCTCTACAGAACCTTAATATCGCTATCATCTCACAATAAATATCAGATATAGGACACGTTAATCTGGCCCATGTAGACGACTCCTTTGTCTATAAGCAACCAAAAGGGTTTCTACAGTATCTGAAGTCTGCATCCTCTGAGTGTAAACTGGCTCAGAGGCAGCCACACTAGGACTTGCTTTAACAAATTAGTGAAGAGAAAGTGAAGGGAGAAGCTGCCTTTATGTATTTTCTATGGAATTAGTTAATTTACTGGGGAGGGGCAGGGAAGAAGAACCACAACCATCTATAACTTCTAGCCAACAACAGAGAAAATCCTTCAAACATTCTTTGAAAAGCCATGGAATTATACTAGATTACATTCTGAAACACAGATAGTGCTACTCATCCAATTGGGGTATTAAATCAACATAGACAAGGTTCCTTATAAGTATGTTATGCCAGCTTCAGATTCTCCAACTTATATGTGATAAATCTGCACAAAATAAGATTTCTGCTGCTTTGATAGGAAAAAAAAATCAAGAAAAAACAAATAATTTACTATATATTAATGTTTAATTTGTGGAAAACTCAGGCAATGCATAAGATTAAACTCTATGAATGAGAGGTAAGAACAGGAGCTTTGTTTTGCTTTTTACCCCTTCAATTAATCAGTGATTACTAGGAGCTTCATTAACAAGTGGACACATAAGAGGATTTTGTGCTGCTTCTGACTGTTCCTGCACTTCCAAAATATTATTTTAGCTCTTTTCTGTATCACTTCAGCTTCTCAGCCCACCAAATTCTGCTTTTTCAGCAGCTCAGAGAAATAACTAATGCTTCAGTGAAAGAAAAATATGCAAAAATCTGTCAAAAGAACCCAAACAAACATCTCCCTCTGCCCAACACACTTCACTAATTAAGCACAAAGAGGAAAAATAATCCCATCTCAGATCCTGTAAGAGTACAGTGAAAGCCGTTAGGCATGAGTGTGGAATCCTGTAAACACCTCAGGGCAGTAGGAGTTTCCAGAGGGCCAGAGAAGCAATCCTGCTCTCCTCAAGGCTCCTCAAGGAAGAACATCACAACAGCAACTTGCAGTAACTAAGAAGGCTCCAAGCTCAGCAGGGACCACCACTGACACCTGCAAAGTAGGACTGCAGAAAGCCTCTAAAATCTAGGGCATCAGATGTGTTTCATAATCATAACTAACCTCTTTTTAAAGGCCCACATGGTAATCAGATCATCACCTCTGGAAATCCAGTCTTTAATCATCCTCGTTGTAGCACACTGCCACTTTCTTCATTATTGAATTCATTTCCAATTTCAGCAAGTTCATTTTTCTGCGTGTTTGCCAGCCATGTGGAAAACCCCAGCACTACTGCTTCGTTTGTGTGCACTATTAGCTGTACAAAAATGTAAAATCACCTCTCAAGTTGCTCTTTGGCAAGCTCTGTTATGATTTTGAACATATTTCTCTAACAAGTAAGAGCAGTTGTGTAGAATTTCTATTTAGCACACATTTTTCCATTGGCATACCTGGAAAAACTTTTTTTTTTTAAAAAAGCTGATATTTACCACTATGTTTCTTTTTTTTTATTACAAGAAGCCAATTCACTATAAACTTTTTATCAAATCTTCCTCAAAATAAATCTGGTTTTGTACTATGACAAGACTTAGCTCAGCTATGAACTGACCCCCATCGCCCTGAAAAGGTGAAGAGCTGTTCAGTAAGCCAGTGACAGCTTAACTGAACTTAACCTCTCTTACCAATCTGCAATCCAAATGTCAGAATATCGTCTCTCCCCTGTTGTTTCTATATTAGCATGAGATAACCCGACAATATTCTTAAAGTCATCTATAGAACACTTAAGTAGAAGTACTAATAACCTTTAAGCAGTATACTGTGTTCCCCCAAACACTGTGAAGTAACGTTCTACTCGACGTTTTCTTAACTGCTTTCCTGTACAAGAGCAATGGGAATGGTTATAATTCAATTACTAATGAAGGTGGAGTAGGTGCAAGAGACATTATTTCTGGTCTTTTCTAGAAGAAATCAGATCTGACTGTCTAGCGCTCACCGAAACGATGCAAAATTGCACCTACATCTTATTTGCTTCTGCTTTCTTCAGCGATAAACTGAGCAGCCTCTGAGCTGTGTTGTGCACTACGGCAGTCAGAACTCCTATTTTCAAGCCTTTGAGGATGTTTCCACTGGTAATATTCCCTAATAAATCCCTGAATTGTGACAGTCTGATCTGATAGCAGATGAGTTCAGAGTATCTGCTTTCCAGTATGTGTTGAATCTTTCAATTTGTTAAAAGTCTATGGATGTTGGTAGGGTATCGAGTATAAAACAAGCACTCGTGGAAGTTCAGTGCCAGCCTCTTCAGGCCACAATGCAGTGAACCACCTGTGCAGTGTACTTTGTTCCACGTGTTCTTATACATTTCCAACAGCTGTGCATAGAGATGCACAGGATTTTGTGCTGTAATGCTTCTATTATTACTAGTCACTGAGTTCTTTTTGCTTGATTGGTTGTTTTCAAAATTTACAGACATTTTCACAAACACTCATAGTCCCAGCTTTCTGTCTGACAGAAGAAATACATTTATTTTAACTCTTCTCCTTAAAGGTAATCTGGAGGAGGAGACGTCTGCTTCAGAGGATTTGGTTTCTTCCACCTTTATTCACGAAGTAATGAATTGTCTGTAATATCTCTTTCTTTATCAAATATTGACATCTTCATTCAAGATGATTCTCTCAGTAAACTCCTTGGCGTCATTAAGAATACAGGAGATGTGTCTGGTCCTTTTTAGGTAACTTGGAGCCTAAATGCAGAGGCCATCCCGGGCTGTGGGATGTGCTGTCTAGGCTGGCTGAACTGGGGGCAGAGCACACAAAGATAACCGACATTCACCTATCACAAAGAGAAAAGTGATACCCAAAGGTAATCTGGAAAAACACACCAGTTGCTTGGAAAATGTTTGTTACCTTGGAAAATATTACATTTGTTGTTCAATGTGATAACAGCTAGGAAAACCAAAGAGGCCTGAAAATACTTTTTCCAAAGCATCAGCTTCAGCATAGCTAGTTCAATAAATAATCAGATTTGAGGATACAACTTCTATTTCCTAAGAACAGCAGGGGATTTGAAGCATTTATCTAGTGACCATACACACACTAGTCTACTGATGGAGAATGCAACGAGAAAGAAGGAAGGGATCTGTTGCCACAGAAGGATGGTAAGGTCACTACAGAAAAAAACAACAGAAACCTCTCAAACAGGAAAAGGAAAGTTGTTCTCTTTACAATAGAAGCCCACATCTGTTTTCTGGGGGCAACTCTCACAGTGAGGTGTTTCTTCCTGTATTTTTTGACAGTTATCTCACCAAGAGTTGACTAGGTTTTCTGGAATTTCTGACATTCTGAAATGGAGAAGAATGTGGAACACCGGGCTCAACAGATTGAGAGAAACTCTCCAAATCTTTCCCGCAGAACTTGAGCTGTATGGCTCCTTTTTCAACATTTGTGATAAACATGTTAACTTTTCTTTACAAACAATGCTTTCATGTGACGAAGCCCATGACAAGCTCCCACTCCGAAGCAGAAGAGGCAGTGCCAGACTCCCACCAGAAAAGCTCCTCATGTCAACAATGCTTAGGCAGAGAAGAGAGTTTCACTCTCCAAGGAAAATATGTACAATTTCCAGCCTAGTCTGGATCAGCAGGAGACCACTGGGATCTTCTCTGCAGCAAAACCTTTTGATATGTATACACTGCCAGTAAAAACAAACATCCATCTACTGCCAGCTTTACCAACAGCACATTTTTGCAGATAGAAAAAAGACCAAATAGAGGTGAAGCACTGGAGAATTTCAGTGAGAAAAATGATATGATGTTCTTTCTGCAATAAAAACAGCTTCCTCAGTATCTTTTTCAACTGGACTGAAAAAAAAAGAAAGAAGAAACCCAACCCTGTTTCTAATGACCCTCAAAACTGAATAACTTGGTTCAACACAGCCACGAGACACGTTCAGCTGGAAGGCAATCTGTATAAGCACATGTATTTTAAAGCATGCAGAAGAGTCAACCTTTAAACAGAAAAGAGTTCATAACCTTAACATAACAGAACTAGTGCTCTGCCTGTAATAATGATAAACCTTTCTTTGCTAGTCCTTGAACTCCAAAAAAGGCAAATTACAAGGATGACTGATTCTTTAGTTTCTATGGTTAAGTATCTGACTGAAAAATCAGGCTACTAACCAAGTACTTGAGCATTAGCTTGAGGTCAATATACATGCCATTGTGTATGGCAGAGTATTATATAAAGCAAGATTCTTGTGAGATTGTGTCAAGTTCAGCTGTTTATATTTCAACTACACTAGTGGTACTAAGGTGACAAAAAGACCCTGATTAGTTAAAAGAAACCTGACAATGATTAGGCATTGAGATAACATTATAAATTAATAGAAGTAATTCTTCCAGTAGTTTAAATTTAACTTCAAATGTTATAATATTTTTTAAAATCAAAGTTATCAGTGGCTTCCCTCATTACTGAAACAGCAATACATACATATTGCTGTCAAGTCTCATACACCAGGCTGAGTTGATCTTGCTGGGGTGAGTTGCCCACTCCTGCCTGCCCTTCTCTCCCCCTGGGCTATGTGCAATCATCAATCTATCAGTCTCTATCTGTCTTGTTTCACTGCAGTAGTGCCCTCCTGACTGCCCCAGGAGCAAGAAAAGAAACTGGACAATGTACGGCTCCTGACACAAACAGTCAGGAGAGAGAAAGGAAGACAGAAAGACAAACAGACAGAAAGAAATAAAGAAAGAACAAGAAAAGCAGTTTTCCACTTTCTGTTCGTATCTCATTTTCTCATTTAAACAATTTTAAAAATCACATCCAGCTCTGTGACTTCTCCTTATAACTTGTCAATGAACCTCACCCATCCAATTCTGTCTTCTTCCCTTGTGGCTAAACACAGCCTGGGATAAGGCAGCCCTTTTTTCCCTCTTGAAGAAGTCTGTAAGTATTACATATACAGAAAGATTCTTTATTCATTTTCATTGAAAACAGAGGGGATAGCCTTTAGAATAGCCATATGGCGACACAGCAATAACCCTATGGGCATCACCAGAAACATGTAGCTATCTCCACTAAAACTGGAGTAAGCAGACTCCATACAGCACTGCTCTGACACAGAAATGGCTTCTGATTAAGGAGAGGATGCATTCAGTGACGAAGACTGACTATTCAAAGGCCTTCCTCAACTGGTATCAAGTACAACCGCAAGTCTCCACCGAATTTATAGAAATGACAATCGAGGCAAAGGCTTTTTTCTTCTACAGGGGACAGGCCTGCGTCACCTGAAAGTCTCAGGGCGTATCTTAGACCTTATTCTCTAATACTTTCTCGTGTACTGTCTGATGCTTTGCATAGAGGGAGCTATCTTTGACATGGAAAAGTATAGCAACTGTCCTTTGAGAATGGACATGGGAAAACTTGTCTCAGGTCTACTGAAACAGTGCATTTGAGAACGATACAGTGGTTTTTTGTATTGCACATAGAAAAAACTATGAAAAATTGTTCATTTAATTATTACGCTATCACAGCAAAAACCCAAAACCTCTTATGACTAAATTACAGTGGAAGTATTACATACTAATTTCAAAGTATGAATGCATAAATTATAGTTTGCTAGACCTATGGAGCCTAGTAGTCCATGGAAATAAGCAGTCCCAAATTGAAACTGGAAAATATGTACTAAAACTGCACCCTAAACTAATGATGTGAAAATTACATGACACTACAAATTATTTTCCACTGATGAAAAACGATGCCCAAGTTTCTAACTCAAAAAGAACAAAACCATGAAAGAATCATAGAATCCTAGACTGGCCTAGGCTGGAAAGGACCTTAGAGATCATCTAGTCCAACCTCCCTGTCATGGGCAGGGACGCTAGATCAGGCTACTCAAGGCTCCATCCAACTTGGCCTTGAACACCTCCAGGGAGGGGGCAGCCACAACATCTCTGGCCAATTTATTCCAAAGTCTTGCCACCCTCGTACTGAAGAATTTCTTCCTAAGGTCCAATCTAAATCTATTCTCCTTCAACTTAAACCCATTTCCCCTTGTCCTATCAGTGGATGCTCTTGTAAAAAGTCCCTCCCCAGGCTTCCTGTAGGTTCCCTTCAGGTATCAGAAGGCAGCTATTAGGTGCCCTCGAAGTCTTCTCTTTTCGAGGCTGAACAATCCCAGCTCCCGCAGCCTGTCCTCGTAGCAGAGGTGCTCCAGCCCCTGGAAGGGTAGGTTTTCAGTTGGGCAACTTGAAAGTAATTCAAGACTGTTCTAAAACGGAGTCTGACATAACAGACACCAATGAATTTTAAAAAAAAAAGGACTACTAATATTCTTCTGCAGTTAATTCCTACTTTTAACGATCACGAAGTTATAAAATATACAGTACAGTGCTGCTTATACTGCAGCATCAAATCTGTACCTGGGCTCCAATTCATGTTAATAAGGAGAGTGTATTCTCTCACTATCAAGCTCAATCTGAAAGAAATCCCAGCCTTACTTTAAGCCAAATAGATTTCTAGTTCTTTCACTGCTCCTTCCTTCTACCAAAATCAAGAAAAAGTCACTTACATTAGTACAGTCAAAAAGAAAACAAAATGACATTGATTATTCGAGCTTTGTAGTCCAGCAGACTAATTAAAAGAAAAAAAAAACACAACCTATGTTTTTAAACATATCCACAAAACTCAGAGTTTAAGAGTAGAAGTATTTTGACTCCATGAAACCCCAGCCAAAGCAATTTCTAAACCATTAGGTTTTATTTCACAGCTCCAGGCAACAGAAGCTTAAGCACCCAGAGGTTCTTTTTGTTCTTCCCCAGAGGAGATAAAAGCACAGACCAGTCAGCCTCACCTTGATGGAAATAAGTGAAAATTAATTGGCAAGCACCTACCGAATAGTAGGCCATTTAAAAAAAAAAAACACAAACACAACAGAAAACAAACACAAAATCCAAGCATTCAGGGTCCACTGAAAGCAAGTCATGCCAGAAAGGGTGAATCCCTTGACGGGATAACCACCGGGGTGAAAAAGGATGACACCAAGTGGAATCGGTGAAAGGGCCAAGTGCAGTCTGCAAGAGGCAAAGTGCCTTTACTGCAGTGATTTCGTTCTCCTGGGGAATGTAACGGTGGCCTCCAGGATTCCTCGGGATCTTTGAAAATTCTTATAGCTGATGTAAAATGGGGTAGACAAAGGAAAAATTGTTAAGGTGACCCTGTTCACTTCTTGTACAAAAGTTCAGGCTTCCTTAGAGGTTAATAATGGACGTGATATTACAGATGTGACACTTTATACAGATATATTTCTAGCTAAAAGAAAAACAGTATTGCTTGAAGCACAATGTTAGAAAAGAAACTCCATTCACATTTTTTGAAAGCTGAACCTGTAACAATGAAATTAAACAATCTAATGACCCAAATTACTTCAGAATATGGTACCTTAAGAATTGTACATTTCAACACTAATGTATTGACAGCACAGACACATTTACTTTTTTGGCAGTTGGCAAATAACAAGACCGTGTATATTATGTATTACATTTGTATATATTTTATACATACATGTATAATCTCAGGTGGTAGTCAAGCTGAGTCACAGTTCCTGCGGGTAGTGTAGGAGTTTTTCCTATGACTGGATTTAGACAAACTATACTCTGCAGAGATGAAGGTTTCGAAAAGAGCAGATAGCTGCAGTGTGGCACCTGGGCTTTTCCTCAAGAATAGAACAAGCAGTTAAAGTCAGATCACCTAAAGATGCAGACATTTCATCTCAGAGAGATGAGTAAGAAGTAACTTAACTTCTTTGGACTAAAGAATTACTTTCACCAAAGCCCCAGATAATGCTAGTATTGCAGTCATTTGCGTGCACCTGCATGGTGCACATACACACTTGTGTACACACACACACACACACATATTAGAATCTCAAGTGAACTGAGTTAACCAAATAGAATGTGGAGAAGTAACCAGGTTTTAATTATATCTGTAAGACTAAAGTGAATAAATCAGGGATTTTCACCGAATGCAGTCAAGTCTACGCAATCCTAAAGAACTAGGATAACACTAATATAATGTAATTTGCACTTAGTCCCTCAACAAGGTTAGGTTTACATGCTGTTTACTATTCACTGTAACATTTAAAGGCTCTGGTTTAAAAACTCAAAGGATCAAAGCCCCAACTTGGGCACAAAGAGCACAGTTCACAATGAAACTACCAACAGTTACCTGAGAGGCTACCTGCTTCCTCATGATGATGATGATCCGGACATGTACATGCCCCAGGCAGTACAAAACTGTCATCCCGGAAGGTGAAACTCATGCAAGAAAGACCCAGAGCTTCCTCATGTGTCAGCCCAAGACTGTGAAATGCTTCTGCAGAGGAGGTTATGGTAAGTGCAAATTTCCCTGCTAAATGTGGATAGATCTCTGCAGCCTACACAAGTCAGAGACAGGAACAGAAAAGAGATTTACTTCTGAACCACGAGAGTTTCACTGAGCCACCTTTCAGTCTGCCTAACCAAGCCAGCCATCCATCACTCAGCCAGGAGTATCTCAGGAAGAAATAAAAAGCATTTATTTCCCCCCAGTTCCCAGACAATGTTAAGATGCTATAGACCAATACAGGGGAAACTACAGCTTTTCTATATATCTCATATAAGTGGTTGTACGGCCCTGGAAAACTATTAAGCACCATGAGAATGCCACAGATGTACCAAAGCAGGGGCAGGTGGCAATGCTAAGACTCACATAACTGAAATTTCTTCTTTCTTTTTTTCATTTTTAAGTTAACAACCACCTCCTGGTCATGTAGCACTCCTCAACATCTAATCTGAACCGTCAGTATTGCAGCTCGGCTTGTGGAGTTTATTTCCAGAGCAAGAAAGGATTTTTCTACTCACAAGCAGATTCCTTTCCTGAAACAGCATCTAATCTCCTCTATCCAGAGCTTCACATACTAATTATGGGGTCAACCTTAACATTTCAAACAAATAAGTGCAAACTTGGGTATTCAGGTGTTTGTTATTTTGACAATTTCTTCCGTTCCTCAAAGGGGCAATGGGTAGGTACCAGGGGCGGACTATTGCATTCAGGAAGAATCTCTGCTTCCAGTTCAAAGTCTTTCAGGGCAGCCTTTTCCCAGGAATAGACACAGTTCCTTGGGAGCCACAGGAGAGAAAAAGTCCTGTAGGATTTCCAAGAGTTCGACAGCCTTTCCAGACACACAGCAGCTTGTTTACCTGCCAGCAGCAGAGGGAACAGCTGGGTTGTGCTCCACTTCTCCAGCTGCCCTTCACAATTTGTTGTAGGTACTCCATTCTGAGCAATACAGACAATTACGGGCTGGTTTTGTCGTTGTTTTTTTTTTTAACCTGGAGAACAAGAAAAGGCTCTACCGAGGATGCCTGGCATGCAGAGAATTTTCAGTACTTCAATTATATTTCTAAAGTTCAGTCCGTAACACATGAGACTGACTGTTACAGAAAAGAAAGCCACTTCTATTTTAATACATTCCCCGAAGAGGAGAAGGAAAGAGAGTTAAATATGAAGGATAAATAACAAGAGAGATATTGAAAAGTAATTAGGGAGACAGGCAATGGTGCTACCTTTGAGACATCTGGAGGCCAAGGAGAACCTCCTTGAGTGTTTTACCACAGGTGGAACAGCCTTAGGCAAATACTCTGATTGCACTCAGAGAGAAGGACAGGCTCAGCTCTCTCATGAGAGTCAGTGGCTATACATCTTGCCTGGAAAGCTGGGAAAGCGTGTGCGGCTTTATCAACTCCCACCTCATTTTTTAACCTGGTGCAACCAAGGATTGTCAGCGACTTTGTTAAAACCTTTACTTCCCACAAAATGCAAACCAAGGAATGTCTCATGCTTAGCCATAGGGACAATTATAGTAACATAAAATAATGTGAAATGTTTAAAACATTATTAATAGATTGTCTTTATTGCAGAACTCCTGAAAATCCATGAAGGTGGCAGTTCTTGGAGCTGAATGACTACAGACAAAACTTCTACCTGTTTTGCAAAGGTGTTCAGAGAAAAGTAGCAAAACACTAAAGTCTCCAATTCTTTTCTTATCTTTGCTCTGTGGCTGGATGAAAAAGGAAAATAAACCTGAATAATACCAAGCTAAAAATGGCAATTAAAGAAGGAGCAGCGCTGTCATGCAATTGTTAGAAAAAGAAAAGGATTTTGGTGAGGCATATTTCATGCACTGAGTTCTTCTGTGAAATATCTTTTTCTACATATCAGGAAAACACACTTGACTTAACAGTACTTGATCCCACTTGTCCCAGATATCATGGAGCGTTGTCCAATATTAGAATTTTGAATAGTAAGAGACTTTTCTCCCATTTGCATGCAGACTTTGACAGTAATAGAAGTTCTACTTCATTGTTGAAATATCAAAAAGACATGAAATGCAGCACAGAGATTTTTTGGTGCCTAATTAGGGATAACTTGCTTCTTTTTGTGAGTTCTCTGAAGCGGCTGTAGAATCATGCATATGATAAATGGAAGCAAGCTTGAGGCAATGTAATAATAAACAAGAAAACAAACAAAATAAAATAGTACATTAGAAGACTCAAGAGTGTCTACATTAGTGACCACAGAACTGCTGCAACTGAAGTTTAATGGAGACAGTCTTATGACTGGAATGCTGACGTCAGTGGCTAATTTACAACTACCACCACAGGAACAGAGACTTAAACCAGAAATAATAATAGTCTCAGAGGGACACGGGTAGTAACACTTGCTGAATGCAAAAAACATACGCCGACAGGAGAGGTCAGCAGGCCAGGTCACTGGTACAGAGAAGCAGCTGGTTCAAATTGATGTTTAGTTTGAGACCTTGAGAAGTAAAGTGATGGCAAACAAAAGCTTTGGAATAAAAATGAATTTCAAGGCAGCCACCTGGCCCTGTACTAGTGACATCAATCTGTTGGGGCTGGACAGCAAGGGGCTGCAAAGCCCTCTTCAAGGTCAGAGACTGGCTAGAGCTGTGAATTAATGGGGATTAGTGGAAGCTTCTGATTTTTGTCAGGAAACAGAAAGAAGTGAAACATGCAGGTGCTGGAGGAAGGTGGACAGCACAGGAACGCCTGCCTGAAAAGCGTCTTCTTGCACAGCAGCAACTGCTCTACAGAGTTTGCTGGAGTCTCGCTGTCTAAATACGGGCACCGAGCACCAGTTTTGGTGTCCTGGAGTATTCCTCACCTGACATCCATTTGCCCCTGAAGAAGAAATCAGTTCCCATAGGTCCCAGCTCATGTCCTGATGTCTCATGCCCTACAAGTCTGCCGTAAAGAAAGTCTAAGTTCTGGGAGAAAATGTCTGTTTAAGTTTCATGATGGTTGATCTTCCAAAATTGACAACCTATAACACTATAAACCCTTTTAGCCTCTCCTTTCTCAGGCCCTGGAGAAGGCAGGAATTTCTGTGTTATCCTCAACATGTTCTGAGCACTCCAGGGACTGAGCACATCACTTAAGTGAGCCAGGAAGCCCTTTCCTTTCTACACTGTGTAAAACCATTTTTTTTCCTGCCCTTCTCTGTAGCATTTAAGTTCAGCAGTGGAAGAACTGCATGATATGGATCACAGCCCCGTAACATTACAAAAATTCTCCCTCATAGCTGCCAGACTGGCTCAGCTGACTCATGCTCAGCGTCACTGCTCTGGGGGTAGAAAGGAATTCTCCACTCAGTGCAAAACACACCGAGGCTTTTTGTTTTCTCTTTGTACAACAGGAAATAACTGACCTGCCCAAAGGATCTAGTATATCTTGCCAGGTATATCCATATCAACGTAAGGATTTCTGATTTCTTTTTTTTTTTAAACTGTAACTGAAGTCTGCACACAGCATTACACATGATGTGTAATATCTAACAAGTCAGACCACACACCTGTGTAGTCAAATTACAGTTCTGTGAAGCATCAAGCAGTTTTTAACTTTTATTACCAAGTCATTCCGAGGACAAATCCACACAATTCATTTTCTTATTTGGCAAATAGCATCATTTTTAAAGAGAGTAGGGGGTAGTGTGAGGAAATATTACAAATTTAGATTCTAGAACACAATTTTTCAGGATGCCAAAAGTTCCCACTCTTTACCTCTTCTGTATATTAATGCTTATCTTCACAGGAAAAAAAAAAAAGGTTTTGGTTGCTAATACAATGTCCACTTATCCATTAATTAAATTACACACAGAACTCAGCATTCACAGAAGCTTTCCAGTACTGTCTGAAATTACCCAGGAAAAGTGAATCTATAATATTTTAAAACATCTAAAGAAATGAACAAACATCTGAAGTTGCTGCATGCGATGAATCAAATTTAGTTGAAACAGACAAAAAGTCCCATATCCAAAAGCAATTCTGAGAAACCCATTTCCGTGCCTAACTTCTGAAACTTTGATTTCCTTACTACAGCTATTTTCATAAATTTTACTGAGCTCTGCATTTTTGATATAGGAGAGTAGATTTTTACAGATTTTCACTAGCAGCTACGTTTCAGAGAAGTGCTACATGAATAGAAAGTAACACTGAGAATGCTAAAAAATGGCCAGTAACTATCCCAACTCCTCTCGTGTATCTTCAGCTGAAAGTTCTCTGGCATGTGTCGGTATGATCTGATCCCAACCCAACCAGATAATTTGTGATTTTTTCTGAAGAAAAAAATGTTACATTAAGTGTGCATATTTACTTAGGAATCAGGATTAATACACATTATTGATTTACTGCACTTTGCAGCTTAGGGTATTTTTAATGTCTTTAAAAGTTTAAAACAAAATTCCGTGTACTGGATGACTTATGCAAATATTGCATTAGAATTTAGTTTCTAAGCTACTCAAACATAAAATATTATTATGCTAACTCCTGTCGACACCTTTATTCTTTAAGAGAAATAATACAAAATCATTTCCAACCAGGCAGTCCAGTGTCCCAGGATCACCATTTCTCACAGAAGATAAGGAGCTCAGCACACTGATAAAAAAAAATATGCTTTTATTAACCACAATCACAGAATTCTGGATATTTTCCACTACTTGAGCAACACATTAATCACAGGTTCCAGGCCTAAATTTCTTAGCATTCTACCAGAGGAAAGACAAGCGTAGTTAATGCTGTTGGACATGTTGTGGGTTTAGTCATCTGCCTGTCTTTCCATCAGAAATGGTGGAAATGGGTGAAGTTAAGAGGAAAGAAAGAATTGGAGAACAAAGTGGGGAAGGACAATGCATCTCATCTCTGCACTCCAATATAACTGTGGCTCACGGGCAGTGAGTCAAGAGAAATCATATGGGAGAACTGGAGGAAGGACGCAAAAAACGGGTGAATAGCTCCATTAGAATGATTTTTCCTTATACTCAAAGACTGATACAGAAAAAGTAAAAAAATATTTCTAGGTGAGGTGGCTGAGGAATAGTAAGTCCCATGAACAAGGGGGAAATGCAAGTGAAAAGTGGCCTTTACAAACAGAACATCTGAGTAAAAGGAAATTGCACTTAAAGCTTCAAGTGTATGCCTTGGGAATGAGAAAAGACAAAAAAGCTAGTGCAGGGGTTGGAGTCAAGATGATGACATTCATACAGTAGGAAACAGAAAGTGTTAAAGAGTCTGATTCATAGAATCATTAAGGTTGGAGAAGACCTCTAAGATCATCAAGTCCAACTGTCAATCCAACACGACCACGACCACTAAACCATGTCCTGAGGTGCCACGTCTACACGTTTTTTGAACACCTCTAAGGACGCTGACTCCACCGCTGCCCTGGGCGGCCTGTTCCAATGCCTCACCACTCTTTCAGTAAAGAAATTTTTCTTAATACCTATTTAAACCTTTTCTGGAGCAACTTGAACCCATTTCCTCTTGTCCTATCGCTTCTTACTTGAGGGAAGAGACCAACCTCCACCTCTCTGCAGCCTCCTTTCAGGGAGCTGTAGAGAGCAAGAAGGTCTCTGCTCAGCCTCCATGTCTCCAGGCTGAACAACCCAGTTCCCTCAGCCATTGCTCTTCTATTAAAAACTCTTACATTAAAGAGTTGAAGCACGAAAAGTTGAGAACATGGCTGAGTTTTGATGAAAGAATAAAGTTCAATTCCAGCCAAACAGTACTAACACATCCTCCTACATACATAATTAAGAGAGGAGAAATGCAAAAAACAATGACCATACTGGAGGCAAGAGTGACTGGAAAGGTAGGTGAGTGTCATCTACAGTGACAGGTACTCAAGAGTTCAAAGCAGCAGCATCTCAGGTAGATTTTGCCTGGGTTAATGATGTATTTTTTAGCTACTGATGATTATTTAGATTAGGATCATTTTCCTAGCTCCAGTGGGTTAACCTCAGAGCAACCGAGATTTCCCCTCCCTCAGTTTCTTTGCCTCCAACTAACCGTCCATCCTCAAGCATTTATATTGCTTGTGCTTCACTTCACTGACCTCACGCAATGCAATCAAAATGCCACGATCACAATCTTTGGACAAGATCAAGGCACATCAGCTTCAAAAGTCGTGAAAATTCTATGAATTCTCATAAACTGCAAGTTGTCAAGTTTGCTTTCTTTAGAGACCTTTCCCCAGCAACCTCCTGACTACTGCAAAAGACCTGCAAAGAGTTCCTCCCATGAGCCACGTTCTGAAACACACTGTTCTGCAGCATGAGCAGGAATTAAGTGATTTACAAGTCATAAAGACAACTTTAAAAGGCCATTTTACACATGAACTTTGGTGGTTCAGAGAGACTTCTTGTTATGCCTATGGATTTGCTCCCAGGAACAAAAAAAAATAAAAAATATCTAGTTTGTGGATGAAACAGTAGGTGTCAAGTACAGAAGCCTAAAGAACCACAAAAGGAAAAGGTCTACTGTAAATGCAGGGCTGGTTGTGGTAGTTCATGGCTTAAATGAAATGTCTGGCAAGAGATGTGCCTGAGTAACAAAATACCAGCTCTGTAAAGTGCCTTGAAAACATGTTGATTGTTTGCGGAAAACATCAAGCAATATCACCAGAAACCTCTGTCCTCCTTAAGATTTCACAGTGACATAAAAACCTCCTGTGCGCTTTACAAAGCAAAAACTAACGGAACACTTTCTTTTGCAAATCATACAGGTTCATCTCTGCACTCACGCTTAGTCTGAACGAATATCAGCACGGTAAGAAGACAGAAAAATATCAAGAGAGTATAATTTTTTTAAGAGCACATTTATTCTGTGGCCAATAAATATTGAGACTGAGTGGGATACAAAGTTCCTTTCATACACTTAGAAAATTGTTTTACGTGGCTTTATGGCTGCCAGGTCTGAAAGCATGTTGTACTGTAAGACAGACGAAAAAAACCACAGTGCTCACCCACTGGTCTACCCGTCATTTTAGCAGGATAAAGGACAAACTGAAAGGCAAGGAAACCAACACTAAGTTGAATTAAGTACGGCTTCAAAATGCAATTGTAATAAATGGTGCAGACATGTGACACATACTATGTAATTATCTTTATTCCTGTTGAAAGCAAAGGATGACTAATATTTATTTCTTTTTGTATGTTACTTATGAAGCAAAGAAAAAGGATGGGAAAAATTGTGGCTCTCTGACTTGTGCTAGTTAGCTGCAAAACAATTAATTTGTTCTGTATTTGTTCTCCCTTCAACGTGCACAATGAATGTAACATATGGTTGCCTTTAGCAATCGTTCAATTTGATCCTACTTCCATGATCACAGAAATGAGCTGCAAAGCTTACAGAAATACAAGTCATTAATTTCCAGTGCCTGTAGGATAAGAGCTCTTTGACTCTTCAGATATCTAAGGTGTAGTAGCATCATTCTCCTGTTCTGGCCGGTACTACTAATGAAAAATAACCTTTCAAAGGCACATAAAGATTATTGCTGGACTCCTCCATAATCAGCTCTTTGGCCACTGACCAGAGGAGTCTCTGTCATCCAGTAAAGTTCAAAACTAGCTAATATTCATTTTTCTTGTTATATAGCATGGAGGGATATTGTGACACAACATGTGCAGAATGATCTTAAGGCACACGCTCGTTATAATGCATCGAGTATTTACAATACAATGAGCTATATAGAGATGGAACTCCCAGGGCTCACCTGGGAGCAGGGGTCACTCCACAAGAGCCATCTACTAGGAGGTGGCAATTCATATAGTTGGGACACTTTTATGCTGTTTGGCATCAGGCAGCGAAACTCTGATTAAAGCAACAGTTACTATCACTGAAGAATATTATTTTGCATATTACCAATTACGTAAAAACTTAAAATCTCACCACCTTCCAGAAACTCTTACAAACTAGTTAATATTTATGTTTAGAATATTTAGGGGATTATTTCAGATGTTGGAAAAGCAGCACAGAAAAGTCCAGTGGGACCTCTGAACCCACCAAGTAGTACCTTGACAGGTGGATTAGGGAAAAACCAGTGAGAGATTTGGTTCCGCAGATATAAGCTCTTTTCTTCTTTGTTCTCTGTAACCAAGCTATGGGGAACTGAGGTCAAGGCACTCTGCAGAAGACATTTAACTGGGATGTGTTACACGCTTCAACTCAGCTTCACACAGAGGGGACAATTGGTTCCCTCTGACCTCCACTGGTCCTGCTGTTCCTTACCAATATGCTACTAAGCAGCCCCAACTCTATAGCAGCAGCTACGGCAGCAGCAGTCTTGAGAGGCCTTTGGGTTAAGGCACTTACTTGTATAGCTAAAAAAATGCCCTCCTATGCTCCTTCACCTAAAATAATTTGACTCTATGTCTTCTACTTTCCTAGAGAGTTGCCAACCACCAGGGTAGAATGAGTTCATGAGGCAGAAGATGTTTGTCTCTCTGTTGTCCCACTAAACTAATCCTTATATATATATATAAATAAAATCCTTTAATATTTTACAAATATTAAAAAAAATAAAGCAATCTATTGGCATTGTTTTGGAAAGAAACAAAAAAAGGCACAAATTTTTCCTTGTGGTTTGGTAAACTACAACGCTGGGAAGAGAGTAATTACTAATTAAGCTCCAAAGCTCGTCTTGTGGTCACAGGCCACTTCAGTAAACACATGTTTTTCTTACACTATCCACATAGTTCAGAGAAAAGCAGAGTTCTTTCTGTACACTCCTCAGCACGAAACCTTTAGATTGTATAATTCATATAGCCATTACATTTTTTAAAAAAATATTTATGCTGGAAATAGAGCAGCAAACTGTGGGAACTGCAAAAGAAATGTGAGTTAGCTGTTCTTCTCGTCTTCTTTTAATGAATTCATTGAAAGGCTACTGTTCTTAATACTCTATTGCTGAATGTATACATGAGGAAAGAAAATAATTTTTTTGGTAATTTTTTTATCAAGACAACTGATAGCCATGTCTTTGCATTTTCAATACTTTCCAGAGTTTCCTACTAAAGGGAAAAAAATACAAATGCACGAGAGAAAGTGAGAGAGCAGGCAAAGACTTTAGAGTCCAGCTGTGCTGCAAAATTGAGTTCACCATAGTATAGTTTTTGTTCTCTGTATTCTCCAAAGGGGAATGGAAATTTGTGTTTGTCAGCCACTGAAATCCATAGCTGTCAAAGAAAGTGGAGGAAATTCACTTATTTTGATAGCCAAAGAGCCAGTTTGTACGGACAGACAGAGCTTGGAGACTCTGAGTTGGCTCTGTACAGATCTGTTAGTACCCCAGGTTTTGATTCAACAACGCAGCTGTGCTCAGGCTTTGCTTCAAAATGATGCCTAGACTGATGTCCATCACTGAGATCCAGCCCAGCTCAAACGCTTTTAGGCACTGAAGTTGCCATTACTTACACGCACACTTACAGCCACAACAGCCATGGTGTGCCAAGGCAGACGTAGCAGTGGCAGCGAATTACAGCCCCGGCTGAGCTCCTGAGGAAACTGGGATTCAAAGAGCACTAGCAGTCACTTGTGTGACGGTTGAGACTGTATTTTGCAAGTCACAAAGATGACTCAAAGCAAATAACAGATTCAAGACCTGGACTTGCTTAGCATGTCAAGAAAAAATGCACGGCCAAAGAACCTCTGGGACAAACAGCTAATGGCTGTGTCTAACAGACCGAGGTTATTAGCCATTCCACTCTATTCCATCAAGTTTATTCCCACATACTAAAAATTAATTCTTTTACAGGTTGAAACACAAAAGCCTAACAGATAAAGAATTTCTTTTTCAAGTGACAGTACAGATAATTATTCTTTTCAAAATGTGAAATGTCATTTACATTCTGGCTTGAAATAACTATTATGTATTGCATTTAGAACAATCCTTTCACTATAGTATCTTACAGCCCACAATATAATCTGCATTTTCTTCATTCAGTACAGAGGTTGACTTTGATGGGTTTTACACAACCCTCTCTCTCACACACAAGGAACCATGAGCTACTGAGCCAACGTGTAAAACCTTATAATTTGCATATAAAAAAGTAGTAATATATATTTATGCTGTGGTTTCAATACAGATCATATTAAATATCAATGGATTCCATACTTGTAAATGCAACATAAAGGCTACATTAAATCGGCAAACTGGAAACACGGTACCTCAGCTGCAGCCAACCTTCCAGAAAATGGAAAAGACCTTTACGAGACTGATGTACCAGAGATTTAAACCTCTCTCTGTGCCTCTCTGCTGGAAAGAAAGGATGTAATGCCTAAAAAAAAGTTGAAACATTGGAAATATTCATAAAAAATACAAAATCCTTCATGGAAAAACTGTTTTTCTGTTAGTGAAAACCACAAACTGGTCAGAGCCCCATTGATGATACAAGCCTGTCAATGGATAAGCTCTCATCTCAGCCAGGATGATAAATTCCTGTCTTTCTGACTTTCCAGCTGCTTCTCGGTAAACAACCTGAAACCTGAACCAGGGACAGCTCTTCAGACCCCTGCAGAGCCCTCGTCCCCGTGGACGGTGCCCACCAGCATGTCTCCAGCACGGAGGAGGCACAGCCTGCTGCTGCTTTGTTACAGCCTTGCCTGTGAACAGTCTCTCAGTCGTCATCTTGTCACTCATCCTACTGTGTTTCTTGAAAAGACAAATTTACACTAGCACTGGAAGAGCAAAGAAGGCTTTCATACGAGATTCCTTCATTTAGGAAGACAAGCTGAGCCATCGCTCCTGTTACTCTTAATTAAAACATCACTTTGCAAGAGCCTGCTTCGTTGAAAGTTTAAGATAGAACAATACCTCTATTATTTAATAAAGCTAAAAGACTGGCAGTGCAGAGCAGCACCAGGGAAAAGAGGGAATCTGCTGGCACACAGTGAGAAGTAAGAGCAAAAGGGGCATAAAACACACAGAGGCTGTAAGAAATGAAAAGGGAATTGAACATTACTGTATGACAAACGGCGTTTATGTCTGTTCAAGTATGATTTAAGTTTGCCACCCCTCTTATGAGGAACAGCATATTCAGGGATATTTTCTGAGAAGTTCTCACAGCGGGAAGCAATGACAGCAAACAACTAAAATCCCTGTCCTGCTCCCCATCCCGTCAGCAGCAGGGCAGCCAATTTGTATAGATTACTTGAGCACCTGCCAAGCAACAGAAGTCATTCTGGTTTAACAAAAGGTACCTTGCAACGAGACATCCGCAGGGAACACAAAAGCGGGCATAACTCTAATAGCCTAAAATACAGCATCGCTACATTGAGAATCAATATCCTGGAGGAACTGCAGTAAAACACTCTGCAGAGGTGGTGTTCTGTCACTGACCAGATGTTCCTCCCCATGTAGGTCCATGCCTTGGCTAGGAAAGCAATTATAGAATAGAGTCATAGAATCATAGAATCA
>NW_009706599.1:53507-74716 GCF_000703405.1 Apaloderma vittatum | reverse complement strand
TGTATGCCTTTGCTAACCTGTTATCTATCTCCTTGTCAATCTTAGTATCCGAGGAAATTATACTTCCTACGTAGTTCAACTGCTGGACCGACTTAAACTCTGATTTGCCTATGGTGATGTGGGGATGATGGGAGACTTCCTGAGGCGCAGATTGGTAAAGAACTTCTGTCTTCTTCAAGCTGACTTCCAGCCCAAAAATCTCAGCAGTCTCTGCAAAGCAGGATGTTAAGTGCTGCAGAGCTGCTTTTGTGTATAATGCAGTAAGACACTGGCAAATGTAAGAATGAACACATTTCATAGATAAAATCTGAGCTTATTATTTGTTTACTGTTTAAAATGTGCCAAGGATGTCAGACACTTCATTTTTTTTTGTCTGTTCATAATGTGCTTCCTTTTAGTCCTTGTTCTGAGAGGTCTTCATATACGCATGAGGTTTGATACCGCTGCTATTTTGTCTGGCTGTGAGGATGATCTGGTCATCAGTGGGAAACTTGCGTGGATCACTGTGGTTACAGTATCTTGCCGTATAATTGCATATTTTGTTCTTAAATCCTTTTTCCCCTATGTGTTTTTTATCCTCATTGTTAGAAAGTGACTAATGACTAACTTGAACATTATGATAACAACCTAAACTCATTCCTTTTTCCACTACCCACTATGGACATGAAGAACAGATTATTTGTTCTCTTTCAGATCATTTTCCCATTTTAAAAAATACAAAACATGTCATCTCACTGCCTCTCAGGACTTCTTTAGACCAAACAACCTGATTATGTCAACCTTCTCTTGTAGTCTCTGTTTTCTTGCACTCTGATCATCTTTGTGCTTTGAATCATAGAATCATAGAAAATTTTGGGATGGAAGGGAACTTTGAAGGTCATTTAGTCCAACTTCCCTCCAATCTTTACCTGAATCAGGTTGCTCAGAGCCCTGACCCCTCCAGGGATGGGGCTTCTACCACCTCCCTGGGCAATCTGTTTCAGTGTTTCACCACCTTTATTGTAATATATTTTTTTCCCTGTATCTAGTCTAAATCTACCCTCTTTTAGTTTAAAACCATTACTCCCTCCTAATGCAACAGGCCTTGCTAAAAAGATTGTCCCCATAAACTTGGAACTCCTTCCAGATGTTGTGCATTTTCGCTGAAGTGCACTGACCACTGTAATGCAGCTGAAGATCTACCAATACTTAATAAAATGGATTCATTTGGGCTATACGTAGTCTGTCATGACACCCCTTTTTGTTATGTGATTCATTACATCACCTTGTTCAGGACTCAGTGTTGTTGATTAGGCTGTAGAAAGAACGGCTCTTTTAGGTAGGAGCTTGATTAACAGGGGAAAACTCATTGAAAATCCGATGGCGGAATACTACTTTGGGTGAAAGGGATCACAAGTTCATCACAGTGAGAACAGGGAGGAGTGATAACAGCAGAGTAGGCATAATGGACTTCAAAAAAAAGCTGAAGCTGAAGGAACAGATAAGTAGGGTCCCTTGGGAAGATGATATAAAGGATAAAGGTATTCAGGAGACCTGGCAGTTATTGAAAGAGACTGTATTAAAGGCACTAAGCAAAGTATTCTGATGTGAAGGCGAGCTTGGAAGCATAGCAAGAGACAATGTGGCTGAATCAGGAACTCTTTAAGGACTAAAGAATGAAAGAAAGAGATCTATTAAAGTGGAAGCAAGGACAGCTGAATAAGGATGTGCATGGAGGATAATAGACAAGCATGTAGGGATGAACTCAGGAAGGCTAAAACGCAAAATGACTTACAGCTAGCAAGGGACATGAAAGACAATCAGACAAGGTTCCAGAAATACATTAGGGAGGGAATAGAGGGCAAGCAAGAAAAAGTATCAGTTCAGTACTGAAGAGACAAGGAAAGTAAATAACAGAAGGCACACAGAAAGTTAGACATTTTTTTCCACTTCTAAATTAGCAAAATTAAATTAAAGGGATTTAGCATAACATGTCAGCCAAGCCTGAAATATACTATCAGATTCATAGGATGCTAGCTGAAGCAGCTGCTGAGCTATCACTTTTGGGAATTACAGAAGCTAAGGAAGATAGGAAGAAAGGCACATAGGCTCTGTCTAAATCAGCAAGTAGTGCAGCACAACAGGAGTGGCTGTGTAGTGGCAGAGTTGGTGTGGAAGACCCTATGTCCGCACCTTTCTTCAAACTGACTTTCATTTGGTCCTGTGCAGCACATATGGTGGGTTTTGATTGGTGTTTTCCACTTCAGTTTAACCCAAAAGGAACTCAGAAAATGCTGTGTGAGCAACAGCATGAGGACCATAAGGAAATTTAGTTCAAAGGAATACCTTTGATTTTAACTGAAATAGTAATGTAGTGTACTCATTTAGAACTAAACTGGGGGGAGGGGAAATGGGGGAAATACAGACAAATCTGCCTGTCTTCTATAGCAAGCCATTCTAACTTAATTTTTAACTGAAAAAGAGAAAAAAATCATTTTTGGTGTAATGTTAGGTCATAAGTATGTAACACAACCTAACTTCGGGTCAGTCTGAACACTCTTATGTAGGACTTCCATAAGTAAATTGGAGTAGTTGAATGACATCACTGTTACACTTTTGTGTGACAGGTGGAAAACTGCTCAAAATAAGTATGAACTGCATTGTGAGGAGGACAATTCGAAATGGATCCTGCAGAAATCTGTACTGAGCAGGATTTGGATTAATGTCTTGGATGATGAAAGTGAAACTACATTTGTACATTTAGTGCATGATGCTAAACTTAGGACTTTTGTAAGTGAGAAGGGAGACAGAATCTAATTACATTAGATCAGAATTCAAAATGTTCTTGCTATATTAAAAATATATTCGGTCTCAAATCAACAAGGTGGAGTTGAGTAAGAACCTCCAGCGAAAGAGCACAAGAGCACACAAAGAGTATAGGGAATATCTAGTCAGGCAGCAGCACTGTAGAAATGGAACAAGGGTGTCAATGAACTTTGGTGAAGAAGAGGCAAATATCATTCTCAGATGTGTTAACGGGAGTGCCATGTATAAAATAGGGAGATAACTATTTTACATGGTAGGTGAAGCTGCAAGGAAAGTTTGTGCTTAGTTTTTGGCTCAACGCTTGAACCCACAAAGAGTATAGGGAATATCTAGTCAGGCAGCAGCACTGTAGAAATGGAACAAGGGTGTCAATGAACTTTGGTGAAGAAGAGGCAAATATCATTCTCAGATGTGTTAACGGGAGTGCCATGTATAAAATAGGGAGATAACTATTTTACATGGTAGGTGAAGGAAAGTTTGTGCTTAGTTTTTGGCTCAATGCTTGAACCAAGATGTTGACAAAATGCAAGAGTCCAACTGAGTACAAGAATGATATGAGATTTAGAAAACTTAAAATCTAAAGAAAGGTGAATAAATCAATAATGTTAAGGTGAAAAAGAAAGAGAAGACAAAAGAAGTACATGAAAATACGGATATTTCCCAGGTTTAAGTTGCCTTTTCACTGTGGTCTAAACAGAAAACCATGGGACAGTGGGAGTAAGTGGGAATGTGTCATTTTGGTCAGATACTTGATGATACCAAACCAGCAGTTGCAACTTGAATCAGACTAAAGCTTTTTGCTAAGCAAACTAAACAGGAAAACAAGGTTAATTCTAGCAACACAAAAAGATTTGGAAGTGCAAAGTTAGAATTATCTAACAGTTCTACATGAATGTCTTGGAATACTCGAGAATCTCTGTTAACACTAGCTAGCATCTATGTTTGGGCATCTGAACTGAGAGCTTGGAGTCTATGGATTAGAGAAAATTAATGTCACAGTGTCACATCTGGGTAAGAGCAATGATTCTGGTCACAGAATGAAATACATCTCGAACAGGCACATAGAGCAGGCAGTCTACATATGGCCAATGGCTATTATTTAGGATATTATTTGTTTGTTCCTGCTAGTGTACAACATCCTTGTGTGCACACAAGCCATCTAATTCACTTTGGATTTGGTTTGTGTTTATTTCAGATTTCTTCCCTCAGGGAATCAGTAGGATGTACAACCGATGTCCTCCATACTAAGTTTTACTGCTTAATAACATTTAAATTATGCTTTGTACATTGAGTGAACACATTGTCTGTTTCTGTGTATATTTGGAGAGCATACCTAATTTTCCATACATCTTTAATGCCATAAATATTTAAGGTAAATTCACCCAGTGTAATCTCCAGAGAGTGAAACCACAGTTTTAATAAATTTCAAAAATTACTCTATGCTTTTATTTTGGAAGGCCTCTTGAGAAGGGCACTTATACTGCTGCTTCTTCTGACTTTCAGCTCCCCTTTGCTTCCTTGCCAGTTTGGATTGGATCCGGTGTGCCAACTGATTCACTTGCCTGTGTTGCGCTTTGCTGCAGAGTTTGCCCCTCTGGAGCTTTACTGCTGCTGCTGACAGAAGTGAATTCCTTCCCTTCTTATCAGCTCATACCTGCCACTGAGCTCTACCAGCTACATCTGTTTTCCAGCCAAGGCCCCCATCGGCTCCTAGAGCCAGGAGATGTGAGGAGGCAGACAGTGGTGGCCAGAAATGATGGCCAGAGAGATGATGACTTCATTGCTCTCACTCTGAGCACCAGAGTGAAGGGAGCAGATTGCTTTGATTATTTCTATTTTCAGCCTGGTCCCAACAGCTGAGAGATCCTACTGTGGAGTTACATATAACCCCTGCCCAAAACTGTTTCCACACCACAAGTGACACTACTGCACCTACAACTCTGCACCAGAAGTCAAACTAAATATGTCTCATCACTTTTACCTGAGATACTTTTCCATTTGTGCCATTTCAAACAGAATTGCAATACCAAGAGAGGTAAGGATAAAAAAAGGTAACTTTGATGCAATCTTAGGTGCAATCCAATTGGTTCACTATGGGCACATTTTTAGGGGGACAAGACATTTAACCCAGAGCACTACAAAAACATGTCTTAATGTGAGAGTATGTGAAGGAAATGTTGATGTAGCAGGCATCAGTAGAATTTTGCTGAGCTTAAATATGGTACATGCCCTTATGTGTGATATACTAACAAATGCTCAAGATGAAAGAGAGGCTCAGAAGTGAGCTTTGTGACCAAATTAATGGTAAAAAGTGTTGTGCACCATTATTTGTAGGTACTGAAAAAAGTATGGAAACAGGCAATGTGTATGAAGGCTACATATCCTATGAGACCTTAAGGAGAATGGAGTTTACGTGTACTATTAAAGTTGTCCTCTAACGAAGGTTTATTCCATGTCTGCTGTAATCTCTTAATCTAAGAAATAGAAGCATAAGTATTTGAGCATGGTGTGCATGCATGTTTTTCTTTTATAAACAGCTTCATAGACTATTTAAAACAACTGTACGAAAATAAAGTCTATGAATGTGCATTATTATTTTTAAAACCAGTACATAGGAGGAAGTAATGAGACATATTGGATCTGATTATCAAGCATATTGCTAAAGTGGTTGTAAGACTTTATTCATAAATGTAATTTTAAAATTATTTCAGATGAGTACAGATGTCTGTGAAATTACTGCTTTCACTTAATCATCTTTGGTATTAATAAAAAAGAATATTAGTATAAGAAAAATGTGATAATTCTCAGAGTAGTAACAGAAGTTTGGTGACTTTTCAGTAAATTATACTGATAATTAAAAGTCTAATATTTCTTACCTTAATGTACTTCTACATATTTCATGTAAGGTTTTACCAAGAAATCAGCTTCACATGAAGGAGACCAAAAAATATATCTTTCCAAATCCAAACCTACTAGTATCATTTCTTCAACGAAATATATCAGTCCTGAAATTCAACTTCCACTAATGTGCTCACTGCAACATTATTGGTGGTAATATACTTAATTAGTGAATTTTAGATAAGATTTATTTTATTCACAGTAGCTTGGTCTGATAAAATCTTTCATTCCAATTCATTTAATAGGTAGACTATAGAAACTACATTAATATTACATTCATGAGCAAAGAGATTACCCCACAGTTAATGATTCCCTTGGGCTGCCCTTTTCTGACAAAGGCTCAGAGCCAGAAAGTTCTAATTTTTTTAATTCCCCCTGAAATAAAGAAGCATTTCGATGTGAAAAATCAAATGTTGTGCTTCTTTTTGTAACATCTGGGCTCTGAACAAAAGAAGCATTTCGATGTGAAAAATCAAATGTTATGCTTTTTTTTGTAACATCTGGGCTCTGAACATAAGAGAACTGATAAAATGAAACTGATCTCAGAAACAAGCATGGCTTTGCTTTTGTCTTTTTGACAAAAGTTTGTTTTAAAGTAAAGGAAACAAAGAAAGACTCCAAAAGCTGTTGATATGTTTGCAAAATGACTCATAAAACATCTAGAACTGACTGGAGTCAGAAGAAGAATTTAAGTGTTTTATAAGATGCTGCAAGGCAAGTTTTTAAGTCAAACAGTGATGTCTCTTAGTTTATTACATGTGCACAAGAAAGGCTTGACACTAGTGTTTCAGTGGTTTCCACAGCTTGTGGTTCAGCAGATCTTACATTAGTTTGCTTTGCTTCTGTTTTACTTTACAAGGGCTGGAAGGATCACTGAGGTAGTACCTGTTACTACCACACAATATTCTTACCACTTTTCTAGCACTTGTGTGGGGCAGGTCAGGGAAAGGTTGGCTCTTTGTTGCATTTCAAGGAGGGTGATAAATATTGCTGAAAGCAATGAAAGATTTCTGCATAAAAGAAGAAATGAGAACAACTAATGATATGTACTTTGTGATCTTAAAGGTCTTTTCCAACATAAATGATTCTTTGATTCTATCATTTGCCTGTTTTTAAGGATATCAATAGAAAAGTACACAAATATTATTCCATAAAAGGGGACAAGCAGGCATTTTTGCCATCAGAAAGCAATAGATCCCAGTCTTAGATGTCCAGATAGATGAGATGAACTGATCTCTGCAAATACCCATTGTCCCTCCCTCCCTGTGGACACTTAAACAAGTGGTCTACCTTCTAATAAGAAGCAAGAAATTCTGGCCTCAGAGTCTGGAAATGTGTTTTGTCTTGCCAAGAAACATCTCTAGAAACATTTAACATTCAGCCTCTTTGAATTTCTTTTCTTTGCTCTCCCAGTTCCTGGATCTGCCAGAGATAAATTTTTATTCTCATTGGCTAGACTCATAAACCCAACAGGACTAAGGCTCAGACTTGAGGCGAGGTACTGCTTAGACTCTATCAATCACCACCTTGCACTTGGCGTGGATTTGGTCTGTGCTGACCTGCTTTTCGTTGGCAATGCCTGGGCATGGTCAGGGGCCATGAGGCCATGGGCAGGAGTGTCTCCCAGGCATCAGCATGGCACCGTGGCTCGGTGCCTAGATGCAAGCTGTGCCATGACAAGACCAGAGACTGAATCTGCCCTGGTTGTACTTGGTTTTCACACACAGTTCCTGAATCACATTTTTATCCCTCTAGCTGGAAAAGTTACTGAAAGACACTTATTCTTTTTCTACAGGAAAAAAAAAAGGCATCGTCTTTTTTTTATTATTATTATTTCCTTCTGTTTCCTATTTGAGCTCATGGAATAATTGTAAAAATCCCTATTGCTTTAATAATGGGCTCATAGTAAGTGGCTTTTGCGATTGATTAAGTACCTCAGCTTCACTCCCGTGTTAATCAATTGCAGCATATGGTTATTGCTTCATATACTGCTGCAGTGGAGTGGATCATTTACCATGTAAAAACTTCAACTCAACTGTGTCTGTCGTTTGGGTTCTAGACATCAACTTCTTTTATGGTTGTGTTTTCCAGGACCATGGAACAAGAATCGTAACGTGTTTTGTGATCATGGGAATAGGGAAAACAGGAGTAAAATGCATAGTGACCTACTTTTATGAAAATAATTGGAGCATATCACATATGTTTGTAACATAGAAAGCATATTAATATTTATGAGGAACTACCTTTACTTTTGAGATAAATTTTAAAAAAATATTTTGGGTTTTTTTCATGGACCAGGTGCCTGATATAAAAGCAAACCACGTAATTTCTAGTTAAACTGATTCTAGTTTAAAAAATTACTTCAGATTAACTGTAATACACTTACCTGAGTGTAACAGTCTCATCTAATTTCTTCCATATCTTAATGAAAAACAAGATATTAAAGAAACCTGAAACTATTGAAAATTATATTTTCCATAATTTTTCTCTTTAATGACTTCAAAACCTTTAAAATAGTGATGATTTGAGTTCCATAGTAAAAATATTTCTTTTGTAAAGAAACATGAATCAGAATATAATTTTTAAGCTTATCCATGTTTATATGCATGAGTGATTATTGCATAAGGAGATTAATAATAAATCACAGAGAGATTTATAAATAAGTTATCCATGGGAAAGTGAGCTAGTGCTGCCAATTTACTCCTTTACTTTGTACACATTGGATTGTCACTAAACTATGTAGTTATGAGCTATTTAGAGTTTAATTCCATATATTGCCATTTTACGAATTTAAGTAATAGACCTGGTGAGTTTCACAGTTACTGCTCACTGGCCTGCATGGAAATAGGAGATTCACTGGATCTATCTGTGATTCTATCTATCTGTCTATCTATCTATCTATCTATCTTTCTATCTCTAATCTGCTGTCATTCAGATTCTTGCCTTGACTTAGCAGAAGTTGCACCAAACCTCAGGTCAGTAGCTGCACACTTCTTAAGACTACCATTTGTCAGCTACTCTTAGCAACTTCATTAGATTTCTAGACTGAAAAAATACATAATTTTCAGTATAAATTGAATGTGAGCTGCTCTGATTATGTACAAAGATGTGATGGGAATTACTAGGGTGGTCATATGTAGTCTCTAGCTAAAAACATTGTCCATCAGCATTAGGTGTAAGCCAAAAGAATTTTTCCATCTGTTTTTTTTGTGAATGTTTGTTGGCCACATGCTCATCCTGCTCATTTCTTGGAAGGTATATTTTTATTAGCAAAATTTGAAAATGGAAGAAAAAATACAATGAGGAAAGAGAGTGTTGCGTAAATCATACCACAGAGCTGTTTTATGATCCTATCAGTTTGAGAAAGAGGGACAGAGAAGACAGGAAGGCTTTTCGAATCTAATCTTACATAGTCCATCTGTTGTAGCATATGACAAGAAGTCAGGCATCTGAACTTTTAGGAGCCATTATGAATCCTCAGCCTGGTCCTGCCTGTCATCGTAAAGCCAGTGTTGATACTTCCACTGATTGCACTGATTGACTGTTGTGTCATATTATCCCTGGCCTTTTTGACTCCCTCACTTCGGGGGATATCAACACTAGTAATCGTCAGGCAGAGCTCAATTGATTATCTTCAGAATTTTCTCTAGCTATTGACCATAATGGAAAAAAATTGTGCCTCTGAATTATTCAGAATGAAAACATACACAGAAGAAATCAATAAGGCACATCTGATATTAAAGACAAATTAAAGCAGGCAGTATAACGTATCTTGGGGCACCTGCTACATCCAAAGAAGAAAGCATTTTTAGAGGCAAAGAAGACTGTTTTCCTTCTCTCTTTTCGTTCTTTCGTGAGCATTATGTTTTAGCTGTCAAAATTAACATCTTTATGAATTACAACATTAAAGGTTTCTTTTCAACTTGTTCTTTGTAAACGTTAGAATTTAACTTCAGATTCTAACACAATAATTCCTCCTTTGTATCCCCACAGTCTTTTTAACTTAAATGTAATGTGCCGTGCTGGAGGGATAAAATTATAGAAAAATGGTCAGAAAAATCACATTAACAAATATCTAGAGCTAGGCACTAAGCCTCTTAAGACTTTGAAAATGTTAGAGATTAAACTAGTGAAGAAAAATGTGTCTCTGTCAGAAATATCTAATGTTTGCTGTGGGAAAATGCCTCATATATGAACCATGGATATGATTTTTTAAAATCTGAGGAGGGATTGCTTGTTTTTTTTGGAACATTATTACTGAAGACTCATGTAAGTTTTTAATCTGAGTTTCTGGTTCAAGACAAACTACATGGAAAATGGTAATGTAGTAGGTGTCATGTAGCATCCCCAGTCTTCCATTGGTAAGATTAAGGATTTGACATCATTAGAATATACTCTGATTGCAAATTTGCTATGCAAGTGGTAAATTTCTCAGCAAGGACTGCAGAAAGGTATGTTGTGCCCGTGGTTTAAAGCACTCACGTGACAATGGGCAATGAGCTGAATATTTCTAGCAATCACTTGCAAATCTGTACTGGGACCTGATTCCTTGCTCCCTCACTTCGTGAATCAATAGGGTTTTTTAAATATCATTCCACTCTTTATTTTTTAACAAATTTTCATTTATGTGGGATTAAGAGGTATGGTGAAAATCCCAAAAATATACAAAGGAAATGTATGCAATTGAAAAATATTTTCTAAGGAATCAGACCATTTTCCTAAAAATATGAAAGAAGGATAATTGCTGACATAGTAATTAATGTTCACAGGAAAAGGAGTCATATCCAGGATGATAAAACACCCCCCAGGAATAAGAACATCGATGGCTGAGTGGTCTTTCAAAGAACTTGCACAACTGGAATTTGTTTCCACTCTTTGTTAAAATTCATACAGGTTGTTGAACCCTATAAAATTAAATGGCGTTTCAGTCAGGCTTTTGGGGGCTGGAATAAAATAAAAAAGGAGCTGAAGCTGGTGTGTAAAAGGAGAAAACTGAATGATTTCTGTTACCAGGGGTTTTTTACTGGAAAATGTGAATAGGCTTAAGTTTTTAATACCAGTACATTTTTACTGCAAAAGGTAGGATTTCTAAAAATATAAATTATTGAGAGATGCAGATAAAATATTTAAAACTACTTAACACGTTAGGCGCCCAAGTTCTCTTGATCTCAGTGGAAAATAGGCACCTAAGCTGCTTAGGTCTTTAGAAAAATCATTCCAGTATCCCATCCTCCCACGTAAACATCTAAATACTTTTGAAAATCTGGCTAAAAATGCACAATGAGTTGTGGAGGGACTGTATACCATGACTGGGATTTTTATTGTCTAATTTTACACACTACTAGGAAATTTAGGAGAGTTTTTAAAACAGAAATCTTTAGCACCATCAGAGATGTTACAGGCTATGTGGCACAACTCCACAGGGTGCAGGACCTGAAGAAAACTTATGCCCTCCTGGACTGCAGGTCGAGAGTTGAAGGGAGAGTCTGGGTTATTTGAAATGGGATCAGATGTGCATGTTCAGGCAACTGACCCCCATGCTGAGGTGAATAGCATAACTTATTTTGTATGGCTCTGCTCACATTTCCAGGTTGAAGAGCATTTCTGAGGTCCTACGTTTTGCAGAGTGACCATGCGGTGTGGCATCTCCTCATTGTCAAGGTTTAGCAAAGAAACCTGCGACCACTAGTTGAACAGGAACTGTGGAGAACTACCACTGGTAAGTCAGACCATGGCCCAAGGCCTGAATCTCCTCACTAAGGGCACCTGAGATGGTCAGATATTGGTAAAATCTGAAAAACATGAGAAATAAATATGCCTTGGGCAGATGGTCTATGTTTCATTCTTGAATTGCAAAGGCTGAATTTCTCACTGATTTGATGCTTATTAAAGTACGAATCATAATACTGGCTGATGCTGAACCACAACTGAAACAAAGTTTAGGAGAGTTTGTTCTGCTTGTGCAGTAGATGGTATTCCACATCAACAATGTGTCGTTAGCAGTTTCCTCTTCACATTGCTGGAAAATGCCTTTTTTTCTTACTTGCTTGTCAGAAATATAATTATGTGTGATATCCTATGGCATCCCTGTGAAAAACTGTTTCTAAAATCTGTGCTACTGTGTTTAACATACACACATAAAAATGTGTCTCTCTTTTCTACTTTAACCATAATTTTGAATACTGTTCTTCAATTATGATTAAACTTTTTGCTTCTGAAATGGAAGCAGAAAAATCACATCGCACTGACTTGACCCTGTAACAGCAAATTACTATAATTCCTGTTGCTGTAAAAGAGAATTCTGACAATTAATCCAAATAACATATAGCAAATTTTATAGAGTCTATGACACTATTGGGATCTGCTTTACAAAACTTCTTTTGAAAATACTTAATGTGATTTCACACAGTAGAAATCTTTTTTTCTTCCCCCGCCCCGTGTAAATTCTGATGAAGGTATTATGTTGCTCAGGTAGATCCACATTAGCACACCAAAGATGGATCTGTTACAAAGGTCAGACTCTAGATACTTTCCCTATGATTACTGCCACACTACTGTCTATGGCAAAACCAGTTCCAAGATTCAGATTATGGGACTAGTATGAAGGTTTTCTGCATCAAAACCCCAGTGCATGTATGTGTGAATCACACAGAATCACAGAATGTTCAAGGTTGGAAGGGACCTCAAAACATCATCTAGTCCAGCGTCCCTGCCAGAGCAGGATCACCTACAGTAGGTCACACAGGAACATGTCCAGGTGGGTTTTGAAAGTCTTCAGAGAAGGAGACTCCACAACTTCCCTGGGCAGCCTGTTCTAGTGCTCCGTCACCCTCACAGTGAAAAAGTTTTTTCTAATATTTTTGTGGAACCTCCTGTATTCCAGCTTGCACCCATTGCCCCTTGTCCTGTCATTGGACATCACTGAGAAGAGCCTGGCTCCATCCTCCTGACACTCATATGTGCAAAATGTGTCTGCATTCTCTATATCAAAACTTCCTGTCACATATAATGCAATTTGATATTTCTTCTTCACACAGATGAAGAGGCTTTTTCTCAATACACAATTCTTCTCAGGAGATATGCTCCTCTGTGCAACAGTAACACATGAATAAAGCTACTCCAGTATTTACAAAGAATTGCAAACATTGGAAAAAATGAATTAAATGTGAAAGAATGTAAAAAAAGCAATAGCATATGTAAGCATGGCCCTGAATAAAAGAGCTAAGGAACTAAATGCTTGGCTACTCGCAATTCCAATTTATGTTGTCAGGGCACAGAGGTGTTGAAGAGGTGCTCTTTGAACTGTGGCAGAAGGACATGAAAATGGAGTTAGAATAGGTCAAAGCAGAAGGAGAATACGGCAGGAGTAATCTTGGTGCATCCTTGCATCCTAACTTGGAAGTGTATCCTTGCTTCTGTGCTCCTGGACAGTCACTGCTGGTAACTGTCTGAGGAAAAATAGGTGGGTATTATGTCTGAAGGAAAGAAGCCATTTTAAATGCTCATAATAAACTTGTGGAATTGTAAGACCATGAAGCATCCAAAAAAAGTATTATGGAATACTTATGGGATATAGTTGTTTTCTGTGGAAGAAAAGATAGTGGAGAGTGATGATGTAAGAAATACAACTTTTCCTCTTTTCAGTCTAAACATTCTCCTTGGCCTTCTTTAGTGTATACAGTGGGTTTAGCCAGTCTGCAAAATAAATATAACTAATGTTACATAAGAATTCCGGAAAAGGTTTATTCTAAATCTTATCAGCCACATAGACAGTGGAAACATTTCTGGGATATAAAATAAGAGCTTCAGTGTAATTCCACATATAGAGACATGCTAAACACCAAGAATAAGGGAAGTGTGAGTTGCATCTCTTATTGTACTTTACCAGTTAAAAGCTCATTCTATTAATTCCAGTATAAATCCACTGCCAGGGATTTCTGAGGAAGTGACACAAACACATTTTACAAGGAACAAGAGAGATAGAACATTTTAAAGAAATTTGCTCAAAATTATTTCAGAACTGATTGAAGGGCTTTGGAAAGATGTCATATTATTGTTACTGAGAGATTTTCCTGTTACATAGGAGATGATGTCAGGTGGCTGCTTTGGTATGGTGCTACAGACAACTCCTACATACAGAGCAGCAGTAATGGTCTACACCAAGGACGTAAACTGCAAGTTTCAAGCCTAAATTTAAGCTGCTTGAAGATGAAAAGTGAACTCAAGACATCTATAGTATTTCCATGAAATGTTTCTCATACAGTGTAGAGATCTTTACCATAAATGCAGTTATTTGTGCTTTGTCCTGCCTCTAGAAATGAGACTGTCAACTTTACATACTTATATGTTTTCATAGGAAGAACAATATATTAAAAAAAATAGGTGCCAGCACAATAAATCACATCGAAGACTTACACCAGGGTTTTGGGGCAGTTGGAAGACAACAATATTGTTTCATCAGGTGATATAGTGCTGATGGTTACATAAAATTTAAGAAAGGAATTTGTTAGTTAAATGTAATTATTGCTATCTTCAGTAAGAAATAATACTTTGTGAATATTTTGTTATTTATTATTTAGCAGTTCAGGAAGAACCCATTTAGCAATATGCAATTGCAAAAAAATTGTTAACAAGCAGAGTAATTGGGGAAAAATGAACTAAACTAAATAAACACAAATGATATTTCTGTCTTTAACAGACAATGTGAACTGTCCAGACTGAAGGGAACCTCCTAACCCCAACAGCTGCACATCTGTATTGGTAGAATGTCAAAAGCAGATGAGAAGTGAATTTTTTCTTGGAAAGAAACCAAAGGCTGACATCATTGGTTTAGTGATTCCAATTTACAGTATAAATTTCAAATGGCAAAAAGAATTGCGCAAGCACAAAAGCAAAAGTGGTTTTAGTAAAAATAATTAAATAAGGAGAAACTTCATATGCCATTAGTTCTGATTATGACTTTTTCTGAAATCAGAGAAAATGAAAGAAGTCTTGAGCTTGTACCTTCATTCCAATGTTCTTACGTCCCCGTATTCCAAAATTCATAGCGGTTCCATGGTTCCTTTAAAAAAGTTGAGCTAGACAATATATCTACTAATTCAAAAAACATCAGTTTATGAAAATAATTAGTTTTAAATGAACACTATGCTTATGTGGCTTTTGATGACATCCATCAAAGCCGCACATAGAAGTTTATGTTATGAACTAACTGCTCTCTGTCCTGTGATTAAAGGGCACATGGTGACCTCATGAACCACCCTTTAGACTTCCAGTGCTTCTGGATTTAATATTCTGAGCTAGATTCACAGAGCTCTTCTACAGATGCCAAGCGTTCAATCCTGAAGGCTCCACTTCATCATCAGGTAATTAGTATTTTCATTAACTTGCTTATTGTCAAGGAAAATGAGCCTTGATCATCTAATTTTTCCTCAATGAGTTGAATATTGTAATATATCTATAATTAATGTGTTTTATGCCACAAACGTGTAATGGAGTGGAAATCTGAGCCTGCTCCCAGCAGTCACTGTCAGTAAATGTTTGATGAATAAACAGAGACTTTCTAATGGGAAATGGTGGCGACTTTTATAAGCAGACACAATAAAGACTTTATTAACATACTTAAGAAGCATTCTGGGAAATAGAATTGAATGCATTATTACTGTAGGCTCCTTTTGTGAAAAGTAAATTTTACTGTCCCCATAACAAATGTTTGCTTCTTTGATGTAACTTGTAGTGTCATTCTTTTATGGAGCACCGTTCATTGTAAATCTGTGAAGCATTTTAAATTCCGTGTAGGTCTATGATCTAAAAAAAAAAAAAAATCCCTCTGAAATTTGTATAAAGTAATCACTTATACACCTGGCTGTAACAGAAAAAGAAATAAACCCAAAAAAGCTCAAAACCTAGCAGATATTTGAAAAATCAAATTAAAGAGAACATCTTGTTACAATGAAAGTGTAACGTAGTTGTTCAGAGAGTGAAGAGAAGCTGGCATGGAATGACAGATCATTTGTAATGTCACATCTGCTATAACTAAGACTAAATATGTCTTTAAAATGTATTAATGAACAGCCCCAGATGTAGTATCAACATGCTATAGTAAAGAGCCAGGAGTGTCTCTGAGCTAGTCAGTAACACATTTACCTTCTTGACTGGTTCCAGAATGGTGACTGAAACTGTGCCGACTCCATGTTCAGAGGTTAGTCATGTTCACAGCCTGTGCTACATTAGTGATGGATACAGACTGTAAAAAATATAGCCTTCAGAGAAAAGAATGTATTTTCTCTTTTAAGAGTTTTGGTTTCTTCTTTTCTTTTTCTTTTTTTCTTTTTTTTTTTTTTTAGCTGATGTGGTGTTTGCTGTCTCAGAAAACACGGTATCTGGGGATGAACAACTTACTTAAGCAACAAAGACACTTGAATCACATCTACTGCTTTTACTCAGCTAAGTACAAATTCTGTGCCCTGATTTACATGCAGTTCAGAAGCGTTCTGTGACACTGATGTAATGTGATTGGAGAGGGCAGGAATAAAAAGAACAGAAGAGAAAGGGAGAAAGGATAGAAAGCAGGGAGCAAAAAGAAGTTTCCCGTAAAAGAAAACTAGAGAGGACAATTATGAGACTAATCAGGCTGGCCTGCGGTTATTGCTTCTCTCCACGTCCCTGTCATGGGAGCTTCATATACTCCCTGCTCAGAGCCACCAGCACCAGCCACCGTGACTCCTGGTGAGCAGTCTGGATGCCCAAAGTCCTTGCCTGACCGGCGGGAGAGGCACAAGCACAGGCTGGGAAAGGCTCCCACATTGCCTGCCCTGCTACCAGTGGTCCAGGCACAGCTGGCAGGGTCAAACTCCAGATCATAGTCTGGGACGGAAGCTGTAGGCACAACCGTGGGGGAAGCTGGCCCTGTTTCACACTTCTGAATGGGAACTTGTCAGTCAAACCTCACGGAGAGGACTTGACACACCTGGGGTGCGATGCATCTGTCCTGTTTTAGACGTCCACCTTACGAATTCTGAATCTAGCTGTAATGAATTATTTCAGCTTCTTTGGTTTTGAAGGCAAAAATTTTAATTTTATGTTCCATAAAAATATTTCTAATATTACGTTCAGAGAAAAAAAATGTAATGGACCACATATCATTATTAAAGAACTTGAATTCCATAGGAAAGTCAGTGTTTTTGCTTTTCGTTGCAGTTTGACAGAATGAATGTCAAAATTGTCTTTGGACTAACTTTTGAATTTCCAGTTTACTCTGGTACACATAAAACCAGAAAACTGAAGCTTTGATACAAGTGAATCCCAGGTCAGAGTTACTGTACAGATGCATATAGAATTTAAAAAAAAAATAATTGCCAACTCTTGTGTTTTAACTGACCAAATGAAGACGCCTATTATGTTTACATTTAAAGTAGCTGTTAAATGATCAATGAACAGACACTGTCATCTACAGATTGTGATTTATCTCATCCTAATGTACATCTCTTATTCTAAGACAGATAAATCTCTGTCTGAAGTATGTATTTCTCATCATTTTTTCACTAACTTTAAGTAGAACCAAAGGTGACTCACTTAGATATTGAAGTCTACTTAATAGATGCTTAGACTTAACCTACATAAATCTCCCTCTGAAACCAAACTGTTCAAAACATTAAAAATCTGAAGGCAGAGAATAATTTAAAATGTCAGAGGATAAAGTTGTGAGACCAAAGTTGATTTTTTTAAATGACGACATATCTGTAGGTTGGATGTGATCTTAACTTAATACAAAATGAGAAATTTCATTGAAGGTCTTTAGTAAGGGCAACACTGAGAAGATCTTATGCAGGGAGTTTTAACTCTGGCCTACAAGATTTTTTCAACTGGCATGTTCTCCATCTGTCCTTAAAATATTTAGTCAAATCAGCTTGAGGAATACAATGTTAAGAAAATTAAGTAATGTGGCTGAAAGGTGTGTTCATTCTACCTAAATTTAGGCATCTAAATGGGGTTCCAAAATGAGGTGTATAGTCACCATAGCTTCACCTGGGGAAAGACCAACATCTTCATATGATATATTTGCCTCAGCTCTTGCTATCTACAATTGGGAATGAAAATATCCTGTGCTCTGAAGTTTGATAACCATGACCTCTGACAAATATAATTTAGCTATAAATGTAAAAAAATAAACCTTACATTGTCTGAAGCTCCCAGGTTTAAGTTTAAAAATTTTTGAGGGTGTGGTTAAGTCAATATCAGAGTAACAATTTCTATCTTTTATTTTTTGATATTCACTGTTGCAATTATTCAGATGGACGAGGTGCTTTACAAAAGACAGAAAAAAACCCCAAACCAAAATGCTAAAATCAAAACCCCAATAAATCATTACGTAAGATATTTAGGGGGCCAGTTAGCTCAGTGGTTTGAGCGCGGTGCTGACAACAATATATTTTAGTGCTCTCTGATGTCATAAACAAAACCAACTAATTTAAACAGTGGTCCAATTTTCAGAATGCTGGAGGAAAAAAAAATGGACTCTTCTGATGCATGAAAACCAGTTAAGTAAGAGTTTGTGACATTTCTGTCTTCAAGCCAGTGTGTTGGGCAGAATCCAGATTGTTTTGAAAGTACAGGGAATGTTGGCAGGGTTTTACACTGCAGCCAGGGTTATATTTGCTTTCTTCAGTTTTGGTATGTGGCAGAATGCTGAATAGAAATACGTCAGATTTCCCTCTGTGCTTCCCTTAACTAAAAGCTAACTATTTTGTATCTGAAATGCAAAAAGAGAAGAAAGTAGGGCCACAGTTACTGTTACCACAACAGATAAAATTCACGTATGTCATTTTTTCACACTAGAACCACCCCAGTAGAAGACAACAGATCACTGGACGACAGCAGCAGACTGGAAGCACAGCACTGATCTCCATTGTGCTGCTATTGATCTCAAGAGTTTACAATTAGTTTACACCATCATTACCGAAACTAAGATTTGATCCTGTCTTCTGATAAGATGCACATATATTTCTATAGACATCATTGATATTACACAATTTTCTAAAACTGCCTGATATTTGGTAAGATGTTTATCTTTGGACAGGATATTTGAATTTTTCAAAAAATGAATTATTGAAAGTGCAAGATAATGACTTTTATGAAAAATCTTGATTAGAAATGGATGAAACAAACATGGCAATGAAAAACCAAAGTAATATGCTGTTTTCTATTTCACTGCAAAAGAACAGAGAAGAAAAAGAGGTTGGCAAAATAATGCATATAAAGGCCAGATATCTGTGTCCTGAGGCCATCAGACACTTCCCTAATGGACTACAGAATGTGTAAAATAATTAATCATGTGGAGAAGGTATTGCCAGGGTTAGAGATGGGGTCTTCAGCTTTTAATGGAAATGCTCTGTGATTGAGATGGGAAAAAAAAACTTCTGTAGTTAGAAGAGGGGGGCATCTGTCATATTTAACTCAGTTTAGGAGCACAATAAAATACCAGGCACAGTTCAGCACTTTTATTTTGTGGGGTATTAAAACTATATATAATACAGGAAAAATACAAATATACAGTGAACCACTCTCTATGGTAGTTTTCACAAATTTCAGTAGGAGGAATGCTTAAAAGTCAGACTCTCTGGGGTCAGATTTGTTTCCTCACTAGTAATACATCTCCCTGACTAATCTTTTGGTATATACTTTTAAAAAAATGTCATGTATTTTTTGACTGACTGTTTGGAAGGTTGTTGAGATAGAGTGAAAGCGGATAATTTTATTGATTTTATTCTTTGTTAGAGGCCTGAACACAATGAACATATCTTAAAATAAAAAAAAAAATTAAAAAAGAGATTGGTTTAGTACTAACTTGCAAAATTTATGGGCAAAAAACAGTACTAAGATTAAGACTGAAGAACTTCAGAGAGAAACACAGTTAAAGGTTACTTATGCATATGAAGTCTAAATCTGTCTCTCTGGTGGAGATGCATTATGGTACAGTTTTTAGTAATGTGATCTACAACCTATAGTTTTCCACAGGATACCATTCTTATTTATTATATGGCATAAACAGTGTTCATTATTTGAGCAGTTTCTTTAAATTTTCTTACATCCCTTAGGTTAACAACCCTTATTTCTTCTGTGCTATTTCAATCACTCATCCAACAGTTTGGGTGTCCAAATGGAAGTGGCTAATATCCACATTTTATTCAGAGCTGGAATGCAGTACTCAGGGATGCTACCCAGTACTCCCACAAATTGAAATGAGAAATATCAAAGTGGACACTCTGAAACTGAGATTACAATCCATTGAAAATCATACATTTTGAGAGTAGTAGTCAACAAAGGAATGATTATTAGCCAATAGGCTTGAAAAATCAAGATGTGTATATAACAGTGCAGGAGATTTTTTAGAAGCACTGTAGGAAACATTTAAAGGTTCTCATCTGAATTATTTGGTGCAGGTCAAATTGTGCACAGTAAAGAAAAAAGTTAGGTCAAACCAAAACAATGGCACAGAAAGAAGGAGTTAGTTACATACCTTTCATTTCTCTGTGCGCTTTCAGATTCTGTTTTGAATCAGAAATACAAGAGTTGAAACGTTTCCAAAAAGGATTTTCTTAGGGTCAAAAGTAGTCAAATAAAGATTGCAAGAGAATCCAAATTTGTGAGATTTCCTGTTCAACTAATCCAATCTATAACTATACTTTAAAAAAGCTAAATTATATCAATATTCATTATTTTTGAGAGATTTTATTGAACTTTAGCAGTTTGATTCCACTCAGAAAAAAAAAAGTTTTAAATTAGTCAGTTAAGGTAAAAACAAACTAACTGGACAAACACAAATATATCAACACTGTAGCGATATGTATATGAAGCAGAGGAAAAAATCTTGTCATGTACTTAAATTTAGAATCACATTGAGTGACAGGTTGCACCGATTAGATCAAAAGGACATATGAGAAGGTTTGGCAACAAGACACGAAAGTATTATTAACGTTGCTTTTCAGCTTGGACAAGAAGTTCATCCCACTTAGCACCACCATCTGAGTAGCACAACAGGAGTCCTAATCCTATAGAGCAACTCATATCACTCTATGAGCAATACTCTTGTAGATCATAGAGGAATCATAGAATGGCCTAGGTTGGAAGGGACCTTAGAGATCATTTAATAGATGTAGCCAAAAAACACTGTAGCCTCCAAGGCTGCATGCTTCTCAATCCTATTGCCTCTGTATGACCTCTGGATGGAAAGAAGGGACTGGCTGCCAAGAAGGAGGCATCTGGAAGATACTAGGAGGGTTGTGCTGGGAGCAAAGAGGAGGTGAAACATATCAAGGATCTGTATCTGAAGGGGATTGCACTCTGACAGGAATTAAAAAGGGCTGGACTTCTGCCCATGCAAGTTAATAGCAGTTTTGACATTCATTTCAGGAGCTGTGGTGTCAGGCCCCTGTGAATTAACAAGGACTGGAATACAGGAAAGGAGGAGGAGAGGAGAGGAGAGGAGAGGAGAGGAGAGGAGCGGGGAG
>NW_009706599.1:29482-53389 GCF_000703405.1 Apaloderma vittatum | reverse complement strand
AGGAGAGGAGAGGAGAGGAGAGGAGAGATAAATAGGCGGCCCACGGGAGTAAAGCTGTTTGTGCCTAAGGGTATGACTGTACTGTTATTTGCCGTGTTTATACGTATGCATATGAGCTTTAATCTAGGTCAAATGGGTACTGCTTAGGGTGTCTAAGGATGCAACAGCACGTACCTCAGCATGAGCTGCGCAAACCTGAAGAACACCCAGATACTTTCTCAAGCCCCTGAAGTGTATGTTGCTGCAGCTTTACTCAGACAGAGCTGTACCTCCTCCAAGCATCATGCCTCAAACCACTGCAGGAATGGTGCAAGCATTTGGATGCTCTGGGCTTTAGGTGAGGGGTGTTTCAACATCTTTACTATATGGCTGCAGAGAAAATAGCTGATGTTCAGATTTTATAGCATGAAGCTTGTGCCATGATGCTGTTTCCCATACACTGATGATTCAACTAAACTATGTTTCTTGAATGTGCTTGAGTGTTTCTTGAATTCTGAACAAAATAGATATATAAAGGAGAAGCTAAAGGCACATGTGAGCACTGATGGACCCTAAACGCAAATGGGTTAAGCTGGTGTGAGAAGGAAGGGGGCTGGGTGTCTCAACGTCACAGCTGTGGCCCAGTGATAGACAGGCTGGGGCAGTGGAGGCTAGAAGAGTGGTCATACCACGGTAGTTGAAGTGTCAAGGGGGTACTATTTATTGAGAAGCAGATCACAAAGGAGAAAATCCTTCCTGCATATTATTAGTGCTATTGATTGATTTATATAGTGCATTTCTTAAGCAAAGCTCTTTATAGAATTACAAACTATTAAAGCTGAGTGAATAACTCACAATGAATAATTTATCCCATGAATTTAACCTTTCTTTCTGCTCATGAAATGGCCACAAAGAGATCACTATTTCCTTAATTATTCAACAAATTTTTTAATGAACTTTTAAAACACTATGAGCATCAAGAATGTTCTGATAAGCCAAGGTAACCACGGTTTCTTTGGGTCCTGATTCTTTAGAGACAACCATACTTGTGGCTAACAAAAGCATGTGCTCAATCCTGTGCAAATCTGGTGGCTTGTGGTATGTGTCTACCACCCAGCACAGTTCTTTGCCGAGGTAGCTGCACTCTCTCTAAATAGGCACAGTTTTTATGACTGTCGCGGGTTAGGGCCTGGCCGGTCACTAAATGCAGACAGACGCTCTCTAACCCCCTCTTCCTGCCCCCTCACAAATGGGAAGGAAAAGGGAACGTAGCAGAGAGACTTATGGGTTAGAGAAGAAAAACTAGAACCACTTTAATGAAATAATGAAAATAATAGTAAAGTGAGAAAAACAAAGAACTATATGCAACTATGTACAAGTCCTATACTGAACCTGACTCCCTCCCCTGATAGCAGTCACTACTGATGCTGCAGAGCAGGCGGCACTGGGGAAGCCCCAGGCTCAGGGGTGGTGGGAGCTGGATACAGGAGCTGGATTTGTGAACTCAGAATTTGGATCAAAAGCAGGAGGTCAGATTGGGTCCTCCCTGAACACTGGTCATTGCAGAAAAGGGCAAAGAAGGAAAAAAGGGCCAAAACTCTTGTGATCACTCAGTTTATACTGAATATGACATATATGGAATGGAATACTCGTCGGTCACCTGTGCTGCTTGTTACTCCCCAGAGGTGCAACCTTTTACTTCCCTGTGACCCCTCTTACTGCCCGGCACCCCCAGCATGGCACACAAGAGCCAGCAGTGGCCTTGGTCACTGTAGGAAAAAATATAACCAAGAGCCTTTCTGCATCCCAGTCCCAGGCAGTAACTGTAAACATCAGATGTTATCACTGCCAGTAGCACACACTGTCTGCAAAAACATGCTGCTGACTTCAGAAAGTGCAGCCTCTTAGAAGAGACTAAACTGGAAAGTAAAAATCACTAAACAGAACTGAGGTTTTTAGCTGAAACCAGGACGATGACAGAAGGCACAAGAGCTTTGACAATGCAGAGCTCTAACCCTGCAATCCATCTCTGAGTAGAAACAGTTTTGAGGTGGCACAGGGCTTACTCCTACTGCTTGGGGATGCTGACAAGTGGGCGCAGAGAGCTTCAGGGTCTTGTGGAGATGGGGAAGCCACTCTGGAGTTCCTCTGCAGTGTTGTGCAGGTCAAGAGTAGCCAGAGATATTGCCCACACACATCAAGCTGGTTATGCACCTGACTGCCGTTTTTTTTGAATTAAAGCCTGAATTCATTGTGATTCAGTGTAAGACACATGGAAATTCTTTTCCCTGATAGGATGAGTATGTGAGGCTCTGAATTTCAAAGCTCCACTACTCTAAAATTCCTCTTCCATGAATATTCAGGTAAGTAACATGCAAGTCTGTTCTTTGACATATTTTTGCCAGGATAGCTTAATGCTCTAAGTGTTGGCAGAAAGTGCGCACGGAAGAAGAGAGAACTGCAAACTGTGGCAAAATAGCTAGAGAAGTTTCGCACTATGCCCTTGACCCTCAAACCAGCTCTCCCTTGGAGTTGTTCTGCTTCATTTATATTAAACATTAGTCATCCCTGAAGAAAAAGGGAACTAAGCAGTAATAGGAATAGCAGGAGCACTATCCAATAGTTTGGGGAGAAGACCATGTCTTCTGAAAAGGAGTGGGAACTGAGGTTTTATTAAGAAATATAAGGAAGGCTAGAGAGCAGTTCATGTTAACCTATCATCTGTAATACAAATATCATTTTTGAAGGCTAAGGGTAAGTTCTAAAGTTACATGTAAATGCTCACTATCCTACACTTTGACTCATTTCTTTTTAGGTTATGCCTCAAGACTTGAAAAAAGTGTTTCAGAATTAAAGTTTCATGTAGCACAGATGGAGAAAAATGAACTTCCAGCATAGCTCTTTGTTCTGGCAATGGACAGTCCCTTTTTAATTACAGAGCAAACTTTGAGATATTTCCACTCTTTGGAGCTGCAAATGAGTGTGTTTGTCAATGCTTCCCAGCATTAATACCCTGAGTGTGGCTGCAAATTGATAATTTGCCTGTAACAGCAGAGTGTAGTACTTAAACTGAGTGACTGAAAGCAAGATATTAACAATATCTATAGATTTCTTTTTGTAAGGTACAACTCAGTTAGGTATGTGGAAATACAAAACCCTGCTCTCAGATCTCTACTGAGCTTCTAGACGGAGAGCAGACTGCCTGAGTCTGTATTTGTCTTTACTGATTTTATATTTTTTGTTTCAGAAGCATTGTGATATTGAAAGATGGCATTAATTGCTCTGGGAGCTGGTTTCTGACAGCCCTTTTGGGAAGCCAAGGGGAGCTCTTCTGGAGTGATTTGCCAGTGGTTAGGTCCATACCTTGAAGTAATCCTGGGGTGCACACATCAGATTTCTTCTGGATGGAAGGAAACCAGAAGAGCTTCTGGATTGCTCCTGGGCTTCCCCATCGCAAGACCAAGCTGGGGCAGGTCCAATGAAAGCCCCTCCCTTAGGGTGAGTATGAAGTGGTTTCCATGTTCTCAGCAAGAACTGTTTTGATCTATAAATCCATTCCTATTTGTCCGCACTAATCAATAAGGTAGATATAGGCTCAGTGAGGAAAAGGCCAATAACCTAACTTAATTTCAGTTTGAGGCAGTCTGGAAGTCCAAATCGAAAATATCAGAGATAAAACACTGTTCTGACTTTTTGATGAAATTTAGATCTCTTATATCAGATTGTTATTATCTTTTTTAGAAGGTAACTACTTTACACAATTTTTCTAAACCACATGCTAATTATGATAATGTGTCATTCTCATCTTAGCAGGCTAAACAATCTCTCCACATCCATAATATTTAAATAGCGAATTAGATAATTCTGGATACCTGATCACTGTGCACTTCAGATGTTTAACAAATGTTATGAGCGTAAGTGTGCATCTCAAATGTATATTTATAATGTTGTGCATAGAGTAATGTGTCTTCTGGGTCCTATTGTAAACAAGCTGTCAAGCTTAACTGGGTTAGCCTGTAAAAATATCTTTCCATAAATAAACTGAAAAAAACCACCAACAGTCAAGCAGCCTTTTCTAATGGGCTTGATAGGACAACATGGGGGTTGAAATATAATAACACAGTAATGTAGTCCTGTGCAAGTTGTTTCCCAAAATGTCAGTATTTGTAACTTTGGGATATAGTCAGCTTTTGGCTACTTTTCTTTGTTCTCTGCTTGGTGATGTGGAAAATTCCAGATTCAATTATGTCCAGTCACGCCCAGTTTCTTATTCATCTGTTCTAGTTCACTCACGTCCTGCTAACTTAGATATGACTAAAATTATCCACAGAGAGATCAAGAGTGCATTTGCCTGCAACGTGTTCAGTGCTGCAGCAGCAGAACAGAAGTATGACAGCATCATACAAAAAAAGGGACTTTTACAGACAGCTCAGTACCTGAGGAGGATTAGAAGTGAAACACAAGATCCAGAGATTATTCCTAGTGAAATTATAATGGTGTTAACAGAGATCAAATATAATTTATTTTGGTTCCCTTTCTAAGCATGAAATCTCTGTTGCTGTGGCTGTTTGTCTCTTCTCTGTCACCCTCTTTGATCTACTTTGTTTTCTCATACAGATGCTGTATGTAATTATGACATTTATGCCAACCTTTAAAATAAAATCACTTTTGTTTTGAGGAGGGTTACATAGTAGTACTACCAGACTTCTCATAAACCCAGAGTAAAATGCTCTGACATTCTAAGAGATGAAAAAATAACTGATTATATAAAACTTATTTTAGAACTTGCTAATTAAGATTATGAACTACTTCCATTAAGACCTCCAGTTTAGCTGTTCATTCTTTTAAGGAATGAAACGATCTGTTTTTTAGTCATCAGGATGAAAAGTCTTTCTTTTTTAATTCAGAAAATATTATGTTTTCTGGAAGTTGCTGACAAGGAAGTTAGTGTAAAAGAGTTAATTATCTTTTCTCGCTCTCCGAAAGGTGTTTAAAAGTGAGAAAATAATTGCAAAAATTAAAAAGTTTCTCCAGTGGAGACAGCCTTCAATGAGGACTAGGTGATGGGCATTTCAAAACTTACAATTACGTATTTGGAAGATTTTTACAGATTGGTTTTAGCACATGTTAGATCTATTAGAAACTGAAAAGTTTCTGTTCCTGTATCCCTTTTTAAATCCCTCTAAATCTCATACCAAGATTTAGTTCTGCACCCTCCATTGTGATCAGTGCTGGCTGCTTCATTACCTTCATCTTGGAACAGTGTGCCACCATTATGAGTTAATAGACTACTCTGAAGGAAATATGCATAAATTTGTGTGATTACAGAGATGTGGAGAACAACAGGGACCGGGCTGTTTTGGTAACAATGAACTATAACAAAAAATAAAACATGAGAGGTTGAGACCGAGGTTTTTACAAGCGTAGTTGTATTCTTGACCAACTGGGACACTAAAAACTACAGCTACACTATTTATAAGAATGAAGTTACTCAATGAAGTAAAATCATTCTTCTTTCAAGTTCATAGTATTATGGCTTAAAAGGTCTGTACAGAACAGGAGTCTTGAAGAAAAACTTTCCTTTCATCCTGACACTGATTGGGATTCAGTATCAAGCTTAACAAGTTATATTGAGAAAAGCTGTGACTGGGCCTGATGTCACTGACATCTTCTGAAAAACTTCTGCAGGTACCATTACCACAATTTTTGCCAATGTTTTGTTGCTATATATTGCTGTATTGCCTTACACTGTAGAATTAATTCTAAATAATTCTGTATTGGTTTTGTCGTCTGGCCTAGAAGCCTTATCCATGGCTTATCCATGGCTTATCCATGCTTTATCCATCCCCAAAACTTATCACCAATTACTAAATACTTCCCCTTTTATTCTCTACCCTCTGAATGAACAAGTGTTTGGAAACAAACCATGAATATTAGGACTTTGCTAAATGTGTTGAGTTCCACTCACTTTAGTTCAATCAGTGCAATTGTTTCACCAGTGCCATATACCAGTTATGTCCTGATCTACTGATGCTATTTGACCTCTTCCGCTTGTTAATCAGGAGAGGAATTCATCTGCAGTGCCAAGACTCATGAAATTTTGAGGCAATATCTCCATTGTGGTTGCTGGTCTCTAGATGTTTCCACAACACAAATGGTAGATGCTGTATTTCTGCAGACCGCATGCTCTGTTCCCCCAACTTGCATTGCCCCTTCCTGCCTGAGCAAATAGCTTTTTCCCTTCCTCCTGTTTATAGAGAGTCCTTCACTGCAACCATCTCATCTCAGCCCTCACTTAACCCTGCTTTAGCTCTGGTTCCACTGAAAAATCCTGTAGACCTCCTCCCTCCCTTTTTTTTTGAGTACCGCTGACGACTTCACCTGTTGTCAGCTTTACGGTGGATGTGTCACTATACAGATGACCTGATACAGACAGGCTGTGAAACTGCGATGCCTTCTCTCTTTCTGTCTAGGTGCTGATTTCTTGGTGCATATTTTGAAGTGTACAACTGCAGACACTTTCTTTCTGTTGTGCACTGTCATCAATTTCAGCCCAAGTGCATATGTATTTCTCCACTCCCTGCCATCAATCGGTTGGTGATGCATGTGAGTGCAAACAAGAATAACAACCTTTCCTGACCCTTTCATTTTATCTCGTTGAAATTTGCAGTCTTTAACTGACAATTCCATAATATATATTAGCAGTGTTGATACCACTATTTCCTTTTGCTGGCTTTGCATCTTTTCTTTGTTCCTTGTCCAGTGTTTATAGATGATAAAACGCATACTGCTCCACACAGAATATGCTGCTTTTGTTCCAGAACACTAGGGACATGACCTTAAAATTAAGCATAGAGATAGTGGAACAAGCTAAAACTGAAGTTAGAGGAGGAGGGTTCCAGACTACTACAAAGCAATTCATATCGAATAGCATTAGACCCGTGCTGACATATTAACAATAAAAAGGAATCATCTGTGAAAGCAAAGATGGTAAGTCACAGAGGGCATATATAAGTGCAGCCTCAGAGCTATAAAAGCCAGACTGACATTTATCACTCTGTGCATATTGGAGCTGTCATGTTGGTCCTCAGATGATTGTGTTACTACCTTCAAGACATTTTTTTAGATATGAAGCAAAGATTAGAGAGGGAATGAGAGAGAGAGAGGCTTGCTAATAAGTATTGGGTGAAAGCCACATAAAGGAATTAGCATTTATATTATTTATTGTCCCTTTTTCATCAGCCGTACTCCCCCTTCTTTCTGATTTTTTCCTTCCCCTTGCATTTTTCTAACCTTATGCTGAGAAGATCCTTGTACATTAAACCTAGTTCAGCTTCAGAATGGATTAAAATCAGTTTGACTAAATGCTGTGTTCAGTGAACGACAAATTGTATAGCTTCACACATTATTATTTGTGCTAAAAGCTATTATGTAAATATATTGGCTTATATAAGCTTAAATAGGATGACACAGGAATGTAAAGATAGGGCATACATACAGATCTATTGAAATGATACTCTGTGAGCATATCTTCTAACAGAAAATTGCTTATTCTCACTCAGAGGGCAGAAAAGAACCATATGTCTATTTTAGTGGGTTATGTCCTGAAATGATGCACTTATTCCTTTTATAATATTTTGAAACAAATACATATGGGACCGGTCAGATGTCAACAGTGGCACTGAAAGGAGTATGAATTAGTCACACTGGCACACAGGGCCCTCGAACAATGAACACTGCTCTGGAAGACCCTTGAATGCAAGCCTATTTGCCTCTTAATCCAAATGAATAATTAATGATAATTATCATGCTGCAGTTATTATCTGTGATAATAATATATCCGTAAGGTGAATAAATTCAATCTGCTACTATGCAGAAATGGCAACTCATAATATTCTTAAGAAATACAGATATAATTATCAGTATTAATGGTCAAGAAAAAAAGGAGATTTTTATACCAAAAATTACAGCAAAAGGTCTAAAATTTAGCAAGAATGAATTTGATTGCATTATGTTTATTCTTCAGCTGTCATTTCTATGGCACCAGTTTGTAGTCTTTTCAGTTTATTTTCCTCAGACCCATTTAGTTAAAGCTGAAATGTGCATCTGTTCATTGCAATCTATCCATAACTTTTCTGTTGGTCCACTGCTAGAGCAGATCAGGCTCAGGATCTCACAGCGTCCATATGCAAATTGGTCTGTTTGTGTAGTTCACTGTGCTGGCAATTTTCCTCAGCTACAAAAACTTTAAAGTATTAAAGCAAAAATCAATAAAACCAAATAAAATATTAAAAGGTCAAATACATGTTTGAAGCTCGTACAAAAACAGACATAACATTTGTTTTTGAAAGCACTGTAGGTGAGCTGTCAGCTAGACAGAATAGTAGGCAATCATATTTAATCCGATCTCCCTCATTGGGCTTGTTGTGACAAAGGAAAATGGAAGGGGGATGGGTGAACAAGAGCAAGAAGCAACTACCTTCCCATTCTTTTTGGAATAGATTTATATGTCTTTATTTTGACTATTGAGATTCTCAGTCTTATAAATTAAAGACTTTAAAGTCTACTTAAGTTGAATTAAATTACTGATTCAGAAAAAGCTTTGAAATTCAAAGTTAATGCAGACCTTTAACTCGCACCAGGAAGGCTTGGTTTTTTCCCTCCTTCTTTTCATCCTATGATTTGAGAACTAGTTTGCTCAGGGGAATGGTAATGAGATGTAGAGTTTCTCACCTCTAGGTCATTGCTTCAAATCTGGCCCAGGTTGGTAGGAACCAAAATTCATTATCATCTACTTACGGTTCAGCGGCCTATGTGAAATTAGTTGATGGTCTTTCGGTCTACTTTTCAGTGGGCAAATGTCCACGCAGTAATAAACACTAATTAGTACCAGAATAGGGCTGAAAGTTGTATTCCTAGCACAATGTCCGGGAACTGCTGTGACAACCCCTCAAAACTCTGGCACCTTCTGGGACTACCTCCCAGAAGGGCAGGGTTAATTCTTTCATGATTGTCACTATGATTCATTCATTTTTAATTTTTTTTTTCTGAAGAAATGGGCTAAAGAAATTGCCTCTTTTTCACTCCCTTTTTCATTGGAAAACAACAGATTTCCCTCAAAGTAGATCCTGACAGGTGACAAGAATAATAACGTGTAAGAGTCAGTAAAAGGATGCATTATTAATCACCCTGGGTTTCATTTGGGCCGTCAGCTCAGTGGGTGAGCTCTGTAGAAGGAAGAGTGAAGATATTATCATTGTTATTTACTTGTCCATCCAGGAGTCATGAACCAGGACATCATTGTATTAAGCAATGTGCAAACACAGAAGAAAGAACCAGTCCCTGCCCTAAAGAGCATACAATTTTACCATAAAACAAGAAACAGTGTATACTTACAGGTAGATGGACATAGATGGAGGAATACTGAGAGACGATTATGCTATGCCTGCCAGCTTAGTGATTGTTTTTAACAACAGCATATTTCTAGTAATAAAATGATAAAATATGTTGCCAAGCTTTTTTTGTGGTTTTCACAGGAAAATGAATAATTTTAGAATTGTGAACTAGTAGAGGAGAAGTTGTATTTGCAGATGTTAAGGCAGTCATGAGGGACAGCTTGGGAGAAAAAGCTTATCTGAAAACAGAACAAGAGGATAACTACTCTTGACACTGGCTGTCCATCAGAATCCAATAATCAAAATCAAATTAAAAATAGTAAAGTACATAAGGAGTGAAGAGCATTCACAGATTGCTGTAGCATCTACTGCAGTAAGCAAGGAAAGTGGCAAGAGGAAAAGGAAACACTATGGAAACACGGAGCTGGGAGATGATCTTTACAACAGCAGCCCAAGTGCAACACAACAGTGTCCATTAATGGCAGAGAAAACTGTTGCAGCAATGTAGATAGAAGGTGATGAAAGACTCACTTTGTGTGTGTGGTATGAAGGGAATAACAGAGTGAGAAGACACAGGTAAATTCATCTTGAAAACTTTTTGCTAAAAGTCTTAGAAAACTTAGGAACAGTCTGGATAGGATCTACAATATAAATGTCATTTAAAAAGGTATTTTGATGAAATACTTCTGCTGCAGGAAGGTGAAAATATGATCCAGTAATCCAGAAAGGTGTTACTGGAGAGTATTTGTCAGATAATTAAAAGCCTTGCTTAGCCTTCTTAACTTGTAAAGAAGTTAGAGAGCCACAAGCAAGTAGAAAACCGCAAAGCAGACTTTCTTGTGGAGTGAAGAAGATGGTCTAGGTTAGAGGAGGTATATCTTTGAACATTTGCAACTTATTTTCTTATATAAATAGTATAAAGGAAGAAGAGAAGAGCTATTTTGTAACTCCTTCCAGAACAGGGAACAAATCTGAGATGGATTTGTAAAGGATGTGGCAAAACCATGCACAGAAAGAAAGACTAGTAGAAGACAATATCATGAAAAGGGAGCAGATAATCTTGTGTAAAATAAAAGGTCTGGTGGTTGCGTAAAAGATGGTAGACATGTCAAAGAGAACGAGAAGAAGAATGGCTAGGAAAAGGTTTTTAAACTGTCTGGCAAGAACAGTTTCTGTAGAAGGCAGGGGGCAAAAAGCTGTGTTGGAGAGGGTATGGGTTGGAAAAGAAGGAGAAGAATTACTGATTCTTATTATCAATAAGCTACATGATAAATTTAAAATGAAATGGAGAAGGGAGTTAAGACTGTACTTGGAGAGAAAATAAAAATCAAAGGTGATGTTTTCTAAGACCAAAGCATCTAAAGCACATTGTACCATGAGGGAAAAGTCAAAGTAGAGTGCGAGGTTAAGAAGAGTAAGAGAGCAACTGTGTGTAGGAACAAAGGATGTGAAGAGTTGGAATAGAATAGGGTCACTGGGGTATGTGACTGGAGTTTGCAGGAGAGAGAAAAGAAGAAAAGTCAATGTCTATGACAGAAAATAGTGCAAGATCTGTAAACGGAGAAGGAAAACGGAGATGCATGCCAAAGTGAGGAAGGAAGGCCATGGCTTGTGCTGCCCCTGCTTTCTTGGAAGAAGAGAAAAATTCTGTCAGAAACGAAAGTAAAGGCAGGAAAAGGGAGAAATGAGGTAGAAGTGATAAACAGAGATCTGGGAATGTGGACGTGGGATTCAGTTAAGCTAGAGGTGGCTAGGAAGGTATCAAAGAGGAAAGGAGGAATTCACAGTGGAGCTTGACAGGAGAGATTGAACATGGTTCGTGAAAAAGAATAGGTAATGGGTATGCTGTCAGTGAGCCAGGAAAAGGGAATGGCATAATGGAGCTTGAACTGAAGAAGTGGAGCCAAAGGCACTGAGATGGAGAAAAGTAACACAAAATGTGTATGGAAGAAGGCCTGATGTTGGGCCTTCAATAAAAAAATCAGTTTTACAAAGCCAGAGCAGCCATCTTACTCAGTGCTGATTGATGATGGTACTGAAAGGTGGGTTTTGATTCCTTAAGTTTCAAAATTAATTTGCCAGATCCTGAGGGAAAGACAGATGAAGAAAGCTCCCTCACCATGTTCCTTTTCAGGTGATGCAAACTACTTACTGCAGAACATGTGCTACCAAGGTATTAGTACAAGCAAATCCCTTGTCAATTCAGTTGCTGCACAGATGACAGGATTAGCCTCAGAGTACAACATAAAATGCACTATTTTATTACTTCAGTTAGTTTGCATCGCAAGCTTCTCTGTAAATATAAGCATTTTTATTTCCTTTCCTTGGTATCATTAAAATCTTTTTTACCAACAAGTAAGACCTATCAGAATAGCTGTTTTGGACTTGTTTGTTATTTTTTGGACATGTATAATAGATTCATCTATTTATGTATTTTTTCATATTATTCCTTTCCTCTTACATCCATCACAGTGTTAACATATCTTCCAGGTAAATCCTGAAGATATGTTATTGCCTTATATAGCATATTTATTGGGGTATGCTTTGCACTTATTTTTTGCACTGAGGACTAACTCACAGTCAATGCAAACAGTGATGCAGTGGTCTTTGAGTCAGTATTCATGTAGTACCGAGTGAGAAGCAAATAATCAAGGTTGATGCAGCTATGGCTGTAGTAAGAAGGTGTCAGTAGTTAATTTCAGTGATTAATTTCATTGCACTAAAACTGAGTGGTGTCAGGAGTCCTATCGAAACTCAGGGAGAGTTCATCTCACGAAGTCTCCTAGGCAACTTTTCTAAATGTTTTTCAGTGGGACAGTATTTATCTTTATCCACTGTATCACCATCTTGTTTTATTCAAGCTTGTTATTGTCATATCCAAATGAGTATTAAAAAATTATTTTTCACACAGATAACTAAGAAATAAATAGTTTCTATAAGCAATCTTTTAATCTGATGTGTTTTAATTTGATAGCATCCTAACAGTTTTACGTTCCAGCAGCCTTCCAGTCCTGCTAAGTCTTTTATCTTCTTTCTTCTGCTGCTATGCGCTTTATTAATTTAGTGATAGTTAAGAAGTAGTAGCGACATGTTCACAGGCAACTATAACAAGGAAGGGGATCTCTGCAGGAAAGAGAATCAGATCAAATGCCCCTGAAGTAATAGCGTCCGTCTGAAATCAGGGGTGTTCTGCTCAGCTAGCCTGCAGTTTGGCCAGTCTGCACAGTCATCAGCCCAACCAGCTGCAGCACTGTGATCTCTTCACCCTGGATAAGAACGCAGGGAAGAGCTGGAGATGGCATCTGTGCGAGGGGGCTGTGCTGAGGGGACAGGCTGCAAGCAGGGAAACGCAACTCAGAAGTTTGAAAAAGAGAAGCGGGCCACAGAACAATGTGGGAGGGAAGTAAGTGTTAGTTTTAGAGGGGCAGAGGTATAGGAAAATCTGCAGAAAGCCAGGTTCAACAGTTGTAATGCATGTGAAATCATTTGTCATGCTATTTTCCCCCTCTTGCCTTTAATAGCTTTCTGAATACATCTTTTTTGACTCTAGGTACTCAGACCCCAGTTTGACAAAGTACTTCAGCATTTATGTGACTCAACAAACGAATTGTATGCAGTTCTTAACTGACTAGAGGATCTTTAAGTCTCAAGGTGTGTTTGGGATTAAACCTATATACATATGCTCTGCTGATTTAGAGGCTAAACAATGTGAAGGGTTTTGCCATGTGGAACTGAGAAAAGTGAGAGGTAGCCATAGATAAGAGAATATTGAAATGTTAAGTGTTTACACAGAGACTGTCTTTAGGACTATGTTATGATACGGGCATTATTTGTTACAACAGAAATAGTGAATAATAATAAAAAGATAGCTTTGGTATACTGCAGAAGAAGTTTATGACCTGCACAACCTTTTTGCATTTTCTCCTCTTGGGTATTTCTGATTATTCTGACATAATCCTATTCTATTAGATTTAAGACTAAAGTGCTAGGACTGAAAGAATTCTGCAACCTAAAAGGATATGACTACAAATACACAAGTAGATAAACAAACGTTTATCAGACCAGTAACTTTTTGCAAGCGCATTGTTAATCCTGTGTCTTTGTTAAATTCTTCTGCAATTTAACAGTGACATGTATTATTACTGTTAACTCAAATTGCAGGAGCACACAGTGCACTGACTTGCATTTTTGCATATGAGAGGATTAATTCAAATGAACCTTCCTATCATACAAAGTTATCATGACTTTTTTCTAGCATGGATTTTAAGACGCTGGGTCCTATACTGGAGAACAGAGAAAGTCCTCTTGTGAAAGGACCAGCAGCATTGTAGCTGATGTAGATAATCAGGCTTTGTGGGTCTTACGCAGGGAAGCATGTTTAGATTTGCTTTTGACTCATTGTCTGACATGTTTACTGCCCCATGTGAATATATTCCATAGTCATCCCAGTTATCTGTGGCACTATTGTGTTAAAGCAACCTGGGTTAAGCAAAGTTGTGGATAGTGTATATGTAAATGAGGCTGTAAGAAAATAGAATAATGGTGGAATGGAGAAAAAAGAAGAAAGGTCAGTGGCACTGTTGTTAATACCAAGCAGCAACACTCTTGCTTCAGTGTGCTTGCACCTGCAGAGAAATTAAGCCATGTAATCCATCTGTGAATGTTCAAGAATTCACTGCAATTTCCTTATAGTAGTAAGGAAAACATTCTTACAAAGAAATGATGAAAACAGTTACTCCAAAGTGATTTAACTGCAATTGCTGTTAACTTTTGAGAGAAATTCTTAACAGTACCTTTCTGAAAAGTATGCTTTCTACAATATCGTATTTGCAGGAAGTAGTAGTTCTCAAACAGTCAAGTACCAGGATTTATTGCTAGGCTATTATTACAAAACACAACTGATGCAAATGCCTGTCCAATCTGAAATACCAGTAATAATCCTGATTCCATTGCCACATTTGTTCCCAAGAAAAGATAAAGACCATCTTCACTTGCAGACCTCAGTGTTTGGCCTCAGCAGATATAATTCACCTGTGGGAATGTGGAAAGATCAGGACCCTCCAACTACTCCTGTCCTAAATTCTACTTCAAAAGGATTAATGGGTTAAAACAGAAAAATATATTCCTATGTACATTTAAAGCTTTTACAGCTGTTTGCTCTGGAATACACCACTTTGCCAACTAGTTTCTGAAATCCACAATGTCAATACATTTTGTCATGAGAAAAATGGCCTTTTTATTCATTACTTGTATCTACGTGACAGTAAGTGCTGCTAAGATCATACTAGAGAATCGTAAATGCACAGAATCATAGAATGGTTTGTGTTGGAAGGGATCTTAAAGATATCTAGTTCCAACTCACCTGCTGTGGGCAGGGATGCCTCCCACTAGACCAGGTTGCTCAAAGCCCTGTCCACAAATGAACGTATCCTCTATGCATAGGGATCCAGGATGCTAATGCTAATCAGCCTAGCAAAGTTTCTCAGCTAGGACCTGAGGAAAACACCTGTCTCTTAAGACAAGAGATTGGTTCTTTCTTTGTGGCATGCCTGTCCTTAGCCTACACGATGATGCCAGTCGTTGCCGCTGTGCTATTGCATGGAGATACTTCTCTAGCAACACAAGATCTTCAACAACACCTTTTCAGTAGGTTTCTAGTTTGCATTTTGAGAATTGTGTTATTTACTGGGCGTGGCATTATCTTTTGTCACGCAGATGAGTAGAACTGACAAATGATTTCCTCTCTGATCCAGAGTCACCTGTTCAAATATATAGATATAAACAGCTAATTCACACAATCTTTCTAAAGCTGAAAGAAGTGACTGTCTCTTTAAAATGTACATTTTTTTTTAACAAAAAAAGTTAGAAACCATATTCTATGGTTATTTAGATATAGCTATCAAGAGAAGTCTGGGCAGAAATAATAGTTTTAAGAATTTTCATTCATTCCAGACAATGAGGACAACTGTGCTGCATTTGTGTGATTTTCAGTGACTATCTCCGACTAGAGGCCCTTTGGCAGCCATAATGATTCTAAACAAACTTCCCTTTAAATTTTCTTACTAACAATCAGCTTCATTCACTAAAATGGTTAGCATCAGCTGAACAGTTCTCTAGATTTCAGGACTTGTCTGTGCTCATCAAACACAAGTGAGACAGGTGAGAGAACAGGGCTGAGAAAACTATCAGTAACCTCAAAAATGTTGAAATAAATTCAATATCCTAGTCTTACAAGACTACATTCTTGACTGTGCCTGCTGATCTGTGCTGTAATACAAAAATACAGCAGTCTGCTGTGATTATAGCAGAAATCTGTACACAGCAATTTATAAGCATTCTCAAGATCAAGTAAAACATGCTTTTTTGTCTGAATTATACAATGTCTATCTGTAAACAGACATTTGACACTATATTTCAAAACAATAACTGTGTTTTGTGTTTGTGCTCATACCAGTGCCATTGGTATCAATGATAATGAATACCTAAAATTAAAGGAGTTTTAGATCAATACCTAGCATTAAATGCTGTACAGCTATTTTAAAATTAATACTGTGAGACTTAACGGTGCTTTTTCTTCCCTAGATACTTTCTCCCAAGAAGTGAGACTGCAAATCTGCAATCCTTTAAAGAGAGGGAGGGCAACCAGCCCTACATCTCTACCACTCTACTTCCTTCCATGCCTTTAAAGACTCTGCCAGCTTTACAAGACTAACCTCACGTGCCTGGCTATTGCAAATGAATTTATGCATTTTTCATAGCTACAGGTTGCTATCGTAAAAAAAGGCCTGAACTGTGAAGACAGAGCATTTTTCACTAGTTTCATGATTTTTTAACTTGCTGCTATACCTCTGTCTAGTTTAATTTCTCTGATGCTTTGGTGACGTCTTAACTTGCATAGATAAGCAAATGCACAGTATTGAATATAGACATGCTTCCTGCAAGGCTGAGAACAAATGAGCATCCATGATACATTTGCATACTCAACATTTCATTTCTTCCAGCTAAATGTCACTTCCGCAGTCCCAGCAGTTTTGCTGCTGAATATCTAGAAGATACGAATCCCTTAGTGGGAGAAACTGTATATCTTGACAAAGAACATTTGCAAATGAAATACCTTTGTTAAATTATAGCATCAGAATAACATCTTTTAACACAGAAATTGCCTAAGAACATGTGATTTAAAGCTATTAGTAATTGTCACTACTCAAAGAGATAGCTCAGTGTTATAAAAAGTCTCTTTCAATAAAGAATAAACATAAATCTGTCAATTTATATTCTCAGAGTGCAATTCATCTCACTTTATTAGCTTTCATAATGTAGACATTTAGTCTTATGTGGGCTATGTCTACAGTCGGTGGATTGAATACAGAGTTTGCTAGAGGGTGACCTGATCCTTCCTCAGGTAGGTGTCTAGGGTAAACAGGATGAATTACTAGATGCTGTCTCTCTGCTGATTACTGATAGATGTTCTGGTATTAACTTACACAAGACATCTGTTTTAGTGGTTTAAGTAAGAAGAAAAGAATCCCACCATACTCATATTATGAATCTCAGTCATTTCAATTATTTTACCCAAGAATCTTCATGGAAGTCAAGCTTTAAACTTCCACTAATAGTTACATTCCCTTGTCGGAGACTGAAATGTACTTGATGATGAAACTAAATGTTGCTAACAGTTTTGGTAAGCGCTTGAAGAATCATGTGGCTCTTCAAAGAATGTGACTTGAATGTTTCTGATTGGGAGGATATGTCTAATCTACTTCAGTGTTTGGTGCTTATACAATATGGGCAGAGTTGATTAAAATAGATGATTACTGTCTGTTACAATGAACTATTTTTATTTTTCTATAAATTCATCAAATTCTAACAGTGGCCTGAAATATTATATTCCAGATGTCAAAACTCTTGGGTACTCCTCAAATAAAACTCTTCAACTGTTTCTGAAGATCAAAGTGGTTAGGGTAATCAAACAATCACTAATTTACATGTCTGTTAGAAAATAAATATTTGTAAGCTGTTCCTGCAGAAAATCCAACGTTGCCATGGCTTTAGAACATGAACTCTGCCCAGCTCTGCAAGGCAGAGGAGCTGGGCAGAGTCTGGGTAATTGAAACCTGCTTAACTAAGGGGCGAACTGACAGATGTTCATGCTAGAAAGAGAAAGAAACTGTAATTAGGAAATTGTGAAAATATAAAATGCAAAACTGAGAGGAGATTGCATAGACCTGACAAAGATGTGGCATTAAAATAGACAGTTTTCCCACATGGTGGGGCTGGAGCAAGAAGTCCAGGAAAAAAAAGATTTAGTCCAAAGTGCATTGGATAAAAAGATAGTAGAGTGGAAAGGAAAGACTGCCTAAGTAATTAAGACTGGGGAGCTAGAATTACCTATGGAAAGAAAATGGGATTGAAAAGGAGTGTTGGATTACAACTGTGATAGCCAAATGACAAAACTATGGCTCACTGAGCAACAAGATGAGGGCTGAGAAGTCAGAGAAAAGCAGTACAATATCTGGACAGAGATGGAAAAGGCACAAGGATAGTCTGTAACGAACATGTATTTTAAAAACTCTGAGCTTAATCTTCTTTTTCTCTGTCAGAAAATACCTGCAAAACCAACAAAAGAAAATGTCTCTGTGTACACTGACAGACTGGAAATACACTTTGTAAGTGGCGGACAACACAGTGAGATCTGTCTTTCCAGATGGTCAAAGAGAAAGTTAAAAGAAGCCGAAGGCAGAAAAATTCAGATTCAAAGTATAGTGTACATTTTTAACAGTGAAAGTTAATATCCATTATAATTTACCGAAAGATATGGCAAATTTTTCATTGGGGAAGAATTTTCAAAAAGAAATATCAATATTTGCCAGGTTTTGAAACTAAATGGTTGGAGAAATACCTATGCCCTATGTTATCTAGTGATTGCAGTATTTCCTTCTCTTTTAATCTGTAAATGCCTTGTCTAGACCTTCATTCTAGTCCATATAGAAAAGGACAACTTCCCGCAGTTTTTAATTCATTGCCTAAAGTTTTCAGCTGATTCTGATTGATCCTTGGGCTGTCATAAGGAAGAACTTCCAAAAAGAAATTACATTCACCCAGAGAGTTAAAACATGACTTCTCAGTCAAAGTCACCTTACTAACTGCCTAATCAAATTTCCTTACCAATGCTTCAAAGCCATCTAATTTTCATTGATTATATAGATACATATTATACATTTATGTTCCATAAAACATGTGAAAAAGTTGTTCAGACTGAGTAGAAATTAATTGTATTGATGGCAAAATCTACACTTTTTCTATATTTCATACTACTTTCTTTGCAGTAAAAAATAATGTCAACTTGTTTTTATATTGTGCTTTGTATCATTCTAGGATGCATTTTACATACACAGGAATAAAATTGTAGAATAGATAAACTAATGGTTCCCAATGGTAGAAAGAAAATCTATTTCATCTATTATCTTCAATACCAAACATGAGAGAAAGAATTTTATTTGACTCAGCTGATGTATGTATAAAGTATAACATTAAGTGTAAGGGTTGAAGTGTATTCATATATATTATTAGGTAAGAGTAACATATGCAGATTCCAGTAAATCAAAGGTTTCTATACATCTAAGTTGAATTTATAGAACATTCTAAAGATGTCTAGCAAAATTTATTGAATCCCCTTAACAGTTAGTTTTTTAATGCAGCATCCATATGTAGGGACCTCTTAAATATATTGTTTAACTGATTTAAATCTATCATTACAACTTCTATTTGTAGAGTAAATCTAAGTTTTTATCTTACAAAAAAAATCAGCTTTCCTGAGTGTTAAGGTAATGTTCCCAAGCACAAAACAAACATCGTCTCCAGACAATGCGAAACAAACACTCTGGATGCTGTGAATATCTCCTTGTTCAAATTACTATAATAGGGAAAACTTCTACATTTCTTTTAGACTCTAAATAATCTAAGTTCACTTTCTAGAGTTGTGCCTCTCTCCAGAGTCTACAGACTAATTTAGTTGTTTTTTTCATGAGGTTTCTAAAGCCTGATTAATCCGGGTCTAGATTCAACACTTTACAGAAACTCTTCAGAATCACATATGGTAAAAGTTCATTAACTCCAAGAAGAAGGTTACAGCCAGGTAGAGATTTCTCTTACTCCCATTCTATCCAGTTTCGTATGACTTACATGGGTTAAAATGCTAAGTTCCTCATTTTCTGACTAAAGCGTATATTACAACCTGTACACCACTACTTGTTTTTAATAGGCATTTCCTCTGGGTTCATTGTAATTCCCACTAATGTCAGTAGGAGTGATGTGAACATATGCTTAGAGAAGGCCTGAGAGAGGGCAGCTATTCTCATGCCTAGTGAACAACATTTTGCACCACATTTCAAGTGTTTTGTGGATTGGGTGCTGCCAGAAATGCTGTATGACCAGCATTGTTTGCAGTATTTTGACATTGCATAGAAACAACCTGCAAACACAGGCAAGCAATTCAGCATTGCTGAAGGTTGAAACTTTGGAGGTGAGCAAGCTTTCAGCAGAAGGATGAGCTTGAATTCAAATTTTCTCATCATCTGACAAGCTGCTTAGGCACAATTTCTTCATTTGTCTATAGAAATCATAATGTCTCTTTCTTTTAAGGTTTATCGATACTAGCAAGGGGAGAGTGACTTTTATCAAAATAAGAGCTGTGAATCTCCAGACTGAAAGTTGCAGTTTGTGAAGAGTCGTGGAGGCTTCCTTATTTCACTTCCTTCTATTCTTGAGTGACAAATTACATCTCTTCTCCAGTTCTCCTTAGTTGAGTTCTTTTCAGGAGAAGACAAACAAGCAAAATCTTTTGAATCCAGAAGCTGTAATCTCTCTTTTGGTCCATCAGATACTTGTTTTTTTTCTGGCTGACTGAAAGTTCTCAAGGATTTTTAAATTTGCAGCATTAAATATATGCTCTGTATTGCTGGAGCCTTTTAGTTCTTAATCACAGGAAGATTTCAGGAACATTTTGATTAGCCAGCAAGAGCTAGCTGTGACATTTTTTGTCCTTACTATGGGCCTATTATTGAACTGGAGAAACCCAGACCTACCATTCAGGCAGAAAAACACTGAGACAAAAGGAGTAAAATCTTGCTGTGAAGGAGGACCAGAAGTGATAAGGGAGGACTATATTTTAGAATTCAGACATTTACCTGTGGCTGTCAGTTCATGTCTACATAAACCAAATTGTCAAATTCTTCGTGGCTTATCCATCACAGATTAACTCCTGGGATTTGAATACCGTTCCCACCTGGAATAAGATGGGGTTTATGCTTAAAGTCCTTTGAAAAGTTTACTCAAAATGTTGGTTAATACAAGTACGAATGTCACACAGATACATAAGAACTAATTTTCCAGTTGACACTGCAAGCCTCCACAAATTGAAGTAAGTACCGTTTTCTCGAGGGATTGCGAAAGTAAGTCTCTGTGCCAAATATTTGATCTATTCTGCTCTCTTGCAAGATACATACTTTGCATAAAACAGTTTCTGAAATAGGGCCTGCTTGTCCAGATGAATATATTATTCCACTGTGTGGAGAAAGGCTAATCTAGAGGCAAATTACTGAGTGTAATTTATTCCATATCCTTGTTGGAATAACTTGTACTCCTGAGCCTTCTCAGATATGTAGTCAGTAGGGAACTGCCTGGCTACATGAGGTTTCTTAATACATCTTTCAGCTAAATCAGAGATTCAAATGCAAGATCCAGCACTCAGGGAGATCATCTGAATCTGTGATGCTCCCTGGAGAACTGGAGGTCCCCTAAACCAATGAATGGATTACATCGAAATGTAAATTCAGTATTTCCAACTCTGGGAGAAATGACGATACTCCAATATTTTTCGAGCTGTACATATCTCCCTCAGTCAATGAGTAGCACCTCTCAGCATTTATCAAGTCTCTAATGCACTTCGGAAGAAAGTTTAAATGCTGATTGTGTTTAAAAATATAGCTTTTATATGTTTTTTAAAGTGACTTCATATTGGGAGCTGTCTCCTAGACCTGAACTCTTACAGTAATGTGCTGAGCACTGGTATGCAGTTTTACATTTTTTATCTGTTCCAATGAAGTAGTTTTTAAAGATTCATTCTAGGTTTGGTAAAATATCTTAAGTGAAATCCAACAGGTAGAAAGGGGCTATTGGTCCTTAATGGAGTCTATCATGAAATTACAAAAGAGAACTACAGAGCTGCAGACAGTTCAAGTGACTAGTTGGAGCAAAGAGCTGCTGAGGTAAGGAACAGAAATTGCTCACTCACAGTCTAAGGTTGAGGAGGGGGTACTCTGTTCATTCAATACTTTTAAAAATATCTATAAATGTGGAGTAATTTGAAATCTGATGTTGTCCTCCTGCTGGCTAAGTAAGGTTGAGCAAACTATGTCAAATTAGAAGGGAGGTCTCCTCAGCCCCAGGGAAAATGCAGAGATGCAGTAGTTGATCTTTCTCCTATTTCTCCCCTGCTTTGTTAGTGCCAAAGCAGTGCGAAGGTTTCAGCTACCAGATTTGTACATGTCAGATCAACCCTTTTACTTCAAACTTGTCTCCTTCCTTCCAAAGATGCTGTGCAGCCTTTCTGGTTGTCATTTCCAGACTCAGCAGCAGCACAGAGGACCCCCTCGACTGCCCCTCATCACCATATGAAAGAAGACAAGAAAGCCTGAATCTACCCTACTGATTGGTGCCATGCACAGACAGAAGGACTGGGGCTGGATTTGCTGCGGCGTGCCATGGCTCTTCGATCACAGAACTGCACCATCTCCTTCCTGGTGCAGAAGTTCACACTAGCTGCAAGTATAGGCATGGATCATGCAAGCATAAAGAGCGAACTGTTGTAGGACCTTGCACCCACATTACAAAGAAGGTGTATACACTCCCCTGCTACACTGCTTCATCCGTGGTTCCACCAAGAGAGGAACCAAGTCACACAAACTCATGGTACATGTCTGTGTTTAATGCTAAACTGCAAACACAGGTACTACATGTCAAAGACCCCTAAGCAACATGATTTCAGACAAGGTTCTGTAAACAGAGAAGTGATTGACATTATGAAGTTTGTTACTGACTTGCAGACCAAGTTTTTGTCTCCGATACTCCAAAGCAGCTCTGGCTGACCACAGCGTGTGCACACAGTGTAGCAGGAAGCCTTCAGCTGTTGAACTTTCTGGAAGCTGTTTTTGGTTTTGTTCCTTTTCACTATTGGAGGCAGTGAATTGAAATTTGACCTGGACTCTAATGTAATATCTTTGGGCTTGATACTGGGGCAAAGCAAGAGTTACAAGAAAACATACTTTAAAAGATAGCAAGTTCAATGCACCGATTCTCTCTGGTTATGTATTCACGCTGGAATCAATGAACAATGTAAGAACTCTCAACATGAGTATAAAAATGTCAGAATCAGCTTCTTAATCTAGATGCAGTTTAAATATTACTTCTAGCTAAGCATTAAATCTGAACCAAACACATGATTTGAGCTTACAGACAAGAGTTTGTTCCTGAGTTGATTCCTGTCAGTTTTGTACTCATAAACATCTTTTGATTTCAGTGGTATTAATTCATATTTTTCAATAACTCAATGAGAACAGAGTATGAAGCAGAGTCTTAAAGTGTCTTTCCAGAACAGCCAGTGAACTCCCTTGGTACATGAAGAAAAATTGCTATTGTCAGTAACAGAGACAAAAAATGAAACCAGTTAAGATACAGTAGGTTGTTTCACTGAAACTAATACAGTGATGAAATGCACAGCTCCTTGAACAAGATCATCTTCTTCAAATAGCAGTACTATACAGTACATAAAAGCTGTTATTGCATTGCTGTTTCCAAAGGAGACAGAATGTATGAGAAAAGCATTGCATACAAGGGCCAAGCCACTAAAGTAATTTTACTAAGATCCCTTTATGTTAAATCAGAGAAAAGAATGAATTTGAAAAAGAAGGTGCAAATGGAATATTTCTGATATTTTCTGTCTCAAACATTATCTGAGGTTAAGAAAAAGGAAGAAATAAGAACAGGAAGGTTGATGGAATGTTAAATATTCACAAAACAAACTTGATTTATTCCAGCTTTTCAAAGTTGCAAGAAACATGTTTAATGGGAGCTGAAAGACTTGAAAAGAAACCTTATATTGGTGCACAGCAAACCAATGTGGGAAAAAAAATCTCCATATTTCTTCAGCCTCTAGCTTAGCTCTCACTGTGGGGAATCTTGCTGTGAAGAGATTAATCACTGCTGCTTAATAGTATCTCTGCTGGTTGCTCCAGTATAGCAACTAGCTACATAATGCAGCAGATGGATTCTTCTTTTAGTGTGGCACCTAGTGTACTGCGGGTGTGTCAAAGAGATTTCATACTTACCATGGTGACACAACTGACCAACAGATGCTGGAAACACGTTACTTGGCTCTCCAGAGGGCACAGATTCTGGAGGAAGATTAAATAGTCTCTTTTATCCCCTCTCTCTGTTCCTCATGGAATCATAGAATTGTTTAGTTGGGGAAGGAGTG
>NW_009706599.1:0-29451 GCF_000703405.1 Apaloderma vittatum | reverse complement strand
TCATCAAGTCCAGGCATTAACCTAAGACTGCCAGGTCCACCACTAAACCATGTCCCTAAGCATCACATCTATAGGTCTTTAAAATTACCTCCAGAGATGGTTATAACAAATCACAGAATCATAGAAGTTTGAGGGCTGGAAGAGACCTTTAAAGGTCATCTAGTCCAACCCCCCTGCAGTGAGCAAATGTTGCTCAACCAATTCCCTGGGCAGCCTGTTCCAACGTTTGACAACCCTTTCAGTGAAGAAATTTTTCTTAATGTCCATTGTAAATCTCCCCTGGTGCAACTTGAGGCCATTTCCTCCTGTCCTATCGCTTATTACCTGGGAGAAGAGATCAACCCCTACCTTGCTACAACTCCCTTTCAAACAGTTGTAGAGACCGATAAGGTCTCCCCTGAGCCTCTTTTTCTCTAGGCTAAACAACCCCAGTTCCCCCAGTTGCTAGTCACAAGACTTGTTCTTCAGACCCTTCACCAGCTTCACTGCCCTCCTCTGGACACTCTCCAGCACCTCAATGTCTTCCTTGTAGTGAGGGGCCCAAAAATGAACATGGGATTCAAGATTCAGCGGCACCAGTGCTGAGTACAGCGTAAATATCTTATGGACGAAGCAAAGGAACTGCCCCCTACAAATCTAACTAGTTACCAAGCTTCTTCCAGAACTAGGTCTCAAAGATTTTCCATTTTCTGAAGCTAGCACTTATACTGAAACTTCATCAGGAATGTTGACTTCTTATTTTGAACTCAGTCTTTTTTCCTTGACATTTTTTCCTTGATGTTTGTAACTTCAGTAGTTGCACTTCATTTCCTTAAGAGCAGAATGGACATTTATTTTAATGCAGTAATTACTGACAGTTGGTTACATCCTGTTCCTTATCGGTTCTGCTTAGCCCTCCTTCTTACTAGTGCCAAAATGTCTCTACATCTTGTCAGTCCCTAATGGGCTAAGCTCTTCAGACTATTTTTCTTTCCCTCATTATCTCCTCCGTTTACAAATCTACCTGTTTTGGAATCATCATGTCTAGTTGTTCAATTTACAATGAAGAAAAGTCCAGCAAAGAAGTCTTGACAAACTAGGCCTTGTACAAGACATCAAACAGGGAGATTGATACAAGGACAACTACTTGTCCACAGATATAAGGGAAGGTTTCTAGGATGGCAAAATCAGTTCTCTTTTGACTTCTTTCTCCAGTTGCATCAAAACTTCAACAGCTTCACCTGAACGCTCTTCAGAGACTGTGGTTCAAAGGTTCTGGCTTTAAAGGGATTGCACTTTTCTCCTTTGGCAATAAAAATGGACAGGTTTATTTAAGTTAAATGCTTTTCAAAGATACTTTCACAGAAGCTTTCATCTTTTTTTGTCTTTGTTTCCAATTTTCCTGAAAAATAACTGCAGTGACACAAGTGCAAAGTCTTTTTGATCATTTCAGTGGTAGTGATGATGCAGCTTTGTGAACTGCAAGGCATGTTGTCTGAAAAAGCTATCTTCTACCAGGAGCAGTGGAGGAAATGGGGTAGACTGAGTGACAGTCTTTCCCCTACATCAGTCACGTGTTACAGACCCTTCTTCAGCAGGTGGGTAGAGGGTTGTTAAACTGCTACCCAAGGGGACCTCCACAATGGAAAGAAAGGTGGTTGCATAGGCACTAGAGGTACTTATAGTAAAACAGATGTTTGCATTCACAGCGAAACTGACCCTGGGTTTTTATTAGCAGAAAAGATGAACTGATATCCCCTTTTCCTTTTTTTTCTACAAAATGGCATGGGGAGAAGATAGGCCAACAAACGCTTAAACAGCAATAGTCAGCAAAGGTGAGATTCAGCTTCAAATTCCCTGAAAACAGAAAACATTTCAGTGGAGCTGTGTGTATGTCATCTAGGCGTTTTAACTACTCTTATGCTTACTGGGGTTTCAATAGACTTGCCTAGAAATGGGCACATACTGCCACATGACATCTAGAGTACCCTGTCCTGTATCTAACTGCCTTGTTCAGGGGGCACAGGATTTCCATAGGTCCTCTCCCATATCTGCCAGCCTGCTGTGGAAGTCTGAGATGTATTACAGCATGTCAAATGGAGCTAGAAACCTGTTTTTAAGCAACTGGTGTTGTGGACCAAGTTTTACTGACCAGGATGGGTATGTAGATGAATCTCACATGTAGGCTTTTTGCAGGTTTTGTTGAACTGAACCCCACCTCTAATGTTCTTCTGCTGGACTGGTGCTTACCAGCGGCACAAAGTGCCCATCAGTTTGTGGCTGGGTGAACATAAACAAAAGCACGGCTCTTGCTCCACACAACAAACAGTCAGAGCTCAAGATAAGGCATGATGGTAGAGATGCACAGGGCAGATGCAGGGTACAGGAAGAAAAAAGAGAAGGTAAGTGAAGCCTGGAGATGTGACAATTTCATCATTCCCAAGAGCTGTTTGTAGTCAGAGAGATCTCTAAGGAGGAATTTAAAGGAGAGTTTTGCAGGAGTGGGAGATCGTCTAAGCAGCTACAGGGAAAACTTGTGAAAGAGTTAACCTGAGAAATTGCCTCAGCGTCTGGTAGTCCATGTGAGGGATCCTCTTGGTGAGAAGCAGCTGATGTGATGATTGGCAAAATGTTCCTATGACATAAGCCAAATATGGTCAAAATATCAGGTAGGTATGCTGCCTGCAGCAAGGATATGAGTAGAGAAATGTTATGTTTGTCAAGGACAGAGATTAAAAAAAAGAGGAATAATTTAGAAATGAAGTGATAAAAGACTTCACTGCGTAAGTGGGCAGGCAAGACCTTATCTTCTGCTGTTCAAAAATAAAATCTCAATTATGTTAGTTTAGATGACAGTACCCAGGCAGAGATCCAAGTTGAAGACTTGTTTATGGGCTTGAACAGTAAGTAGGATGATGGTGTTTTCCACAGAAATCAAGTAAGAAAGTAGCAGGGAAGGTGTGGGAGAAGAAAGATGAGAGAAAAATGCAAATAATCATTTTACCTGTCTATTCAATTAATATCTAGGCCTACTTTGTAGCTTCCTGAAGCCTCAGTGTGGCATTCAGTAGGTGACAAACATTCAAAATGAGGGACCCGCCAACACTTACTCAGGTAGAAATTTCAAATATTCCAGTATGTATTTCTCCACTATAAATAACCGCCTGCAATTTCAGTGTCCTAATTTTGTGTTCAAGGTAAAAAAGAAAAAAAAAAGAAATGTTTCAACAAAAAGTTACACTTTTTGTTTTGATATGTATTTGCTGGGTTAAAGTACCCTCTCGAAACACAAGCAGACATGCAAAGTTACAATCTCTTTTTTCAAATATCATCTTCAAATATAAATATACTTAGTTAAGTGACTGCTCAATTTTTGTATATTGGAACTGGATATTTAATTAGGTTACTCCAAATTAGTCTTGTTACTCTAAAACCTTTGCACAGTACTTACCTTATTCCTAATAAAAAGACTTTGGAGACGGTACATCTCCAAAGATTTAGGGACACGGTTTAGGTACATGGTTTAGTGGTGACCTGGTACTGCTAGGTTAATAGTTGGACTCGATGATCTGAAAGGTCTCTTCCAACCGAGGAGTTTCTTTGATTCTGTAATTTCATTGGTGTTTAAGTAAATGACATGTGTCATGTGTTTGGCCTTTCTTGGCCTTTCTTAGGCTAGAGCACAATTTGTGTCACTTATTTCTGTTACATTTAATAAAGGATGAACTCATAGGAAGCATTATTGTTTATGGCTTGTGTATTTTAACTGTGTATATGCAAAGCAGTGTTTCACTTTTCTGGTACATAGCTGCTTGATTAAAAGAAACAAGTTACAGTGGTGACTGTAGACACTTTACCTTGTAAATTGTGTTTTAGAATAACTGCAACAAACAACATGTTTACAGCTAAGAGATACTTACAAAAAAACCTGAAACTTTGATCATGGCGGATTTTAATTTCACAGATACTTACTGGGATAACAAGTATGCAAAACCTGTAAGGTGGGAAGCATGTTTCCAGAGGCAATGCATAATTGCTTACTTACTGAAGTCAGTTTATTGACTGAACTTCTTGATCAGAGGCTCTTGGCACCCAGAGCTAGGAAATTAGCCCATCTTGGTAAATAGAGCAGGGCTGATCTAGGCATCACAAATTCACAGTACAGAAAAGAAAAGAAGATGGAGCAACACAATTAGTTTTGGCTCAGCAGAAGTTTTGTAAAAATAATAATATTGTAAGGTGTGTTGATGGAGATAACTATATAGATTAGGGATGTTTTTTCCGGAAGACAAAGAGGTTTTCATTATATGTCACAATATGAATTACTTTCACCTTCTCTTCAAGTAGAAGGAATAGCTTGTGGTAACATAAACAGCTGGATGATCTTGATGGAAACGATGCAAGATCTTGTGACTGTGTGGGAAACCTGGTGCAGAAAGAAATGGGAATTATTTAAGAAACAGTTGGACATGCTGTAGCGACAATTCATTCAGGCTAAGTCTCAACGGGGGGAATGTGACTCAAGCAATGTGCTTAAACAGAGTGACAATAACAACATTTTTAAGTATCTGCTTTGGGAAGGGGAGAGATACCTATTTATATTTTTTAAAAATTGCCGATAATTATAAGATCAAGAGGAAATACTGGTTAACATATGAATAAAGGTGGTATAGATACAGTAGAGAGCAAGTGAAATAGAAATGGTATTCGAGATTATCAGGCATAAAGGAATTAATGTAATTTATCAGGAAATAATGCATTCCTTCTACTGTTACACTCTTGCATAGATGGGGTGCAGGGAAGAGTTGTCCTAAGATATGTTTCTGTGTCTTGGCTGATTTAGATAATTTTGTCACTGATTTCGGTGTTGCTGCTCTAGTGCCTATAATTGGCTGGACGGAGGAATATGGGAAGGGAAATTCACAGCAACATGACCACTGCAGTTTTACATGATAAAGGAGTGAGTTGTGTTTCTGAGGAGGGTCTGAAACTTCTTTAATCTTGTGGTAGAAGTTTATGCTTTTACAGCGTACTTCTGAGAGCACAGAATTTGTCCACGCACCTTCACTGTCATGGAAGAATTAAGGCTTTGCATTATTTATCTCATGTTTTTGAATACACTTGTATGAAGAAATCAGGATTTTGGATCACACATAGTGACATGGAGCAAGCTGTTTTTCAGGAGGCAGTCCTCCCTTTATATATTTGCTCTTCATCTCTGATTTTTTTTGGTCTCTGACAGGTTTTATTTTAGCTACATGTATGTATATTACGGATGTGAATCCCTTTGTAGTCTCTGGCAATTCAGGTGTAGGTAAAAATTGCACTGGAAATAGAAGTTCCTTAATTTTCCACTAAAAATGCCTTATAATTTCTTCTACCAGGATATTACTACCTGTAGAATATGTTGGGGTTTGCCTGAAGCACTGTATAAAAACATTACATAGTAATATACATACGTCTTATGTTGTGTACATACAGATAGGGCTTTCTACTATACGATAACAAGACTACATCCTCATTCCCAAATGAGAGACTGGGACAATGAGGAGGAATAATGCCATCAAAAGCACTCCAATGTGCAAAGAGTGTAAAGCTATCAAGTAAATGACCGTGGCACAGAGAAAGAGAACACAAGAGCAAGTCAGATAAAGCGGCACCTAATAGCTCTGTGTGTCGCAGGCTAGAGTTTACGTAGCAAAGTGAATGAAATTTTGATCCTCCTCATTTATAGAGCTCTGAGAATTTATAGTGTGGGTCAAGATGCATTTGCATTCACCAGAACTTCTTCTTCGTGCCCCACAAAATACTGTAATGTTAGTGGGATACTGCTGTGTGTAAAAATACATAAATTTATGTGTGTAAAAACATATAAATGTATTGCTTTTTCCTTTATTTCTCCATTCTTAAGGGCTAATGTTGGAATTTCATTTGTAATTAGTTGCCCTTTATTAATCTCTCTGTAATCTTTAGTTGTCTTACAATGCTGTTATATTGAAAAAATAATGACACAAAAGCATTTCAAAAGAAATACAGCAAATTGATCGCCTGGATTCATTAAAATTATTCACATATTCTGTGGCCATGATTATGCGAGAGATTAAAGTCAGTCATCATGATTATTCCTGACACAGCCTTAAAATTCAGTAAAGAGCACAGAATATCATTAAGGGACAAATTTTCAATCAATCTCACCACTATTTTCATTTCAGAATTGGGGGGTATCATTGACCTTTTCCTTTGTTTGTTTTACCTAGCAGTATTCTTGTTTGTTAGTACAAAGTTGCTCACAACATTCTGGTGTTATATTCTGCACAGGAGGAAATGCACCTTTCAGAAAAGAAATGACACTTCAGACTTGCGTGTCTAAAAACCTTTCCTGGTGTTTTTTTTTTTAAAAAAAAAGACGAAGAAAAAAAACCTTATGGAAAGGCTGGGTAACAACAGAGAATGTTAATTTACTGATAAGAGAACTGATATTTAGGCTGACAAACCTCTGATTTTTACTGAAAATATGACCTCATAAGGTCTGTAGTTGCTCCTATTTAATTTGATCCTGGACAGATTTCTGTTTCCCTTAAGTGTGCAACTTTTTTTGTGAAAGGGGTAAAGCGGAGGGGTAAGGTATCATGAAAGGGGTCCATCTGGTGATCTTCAGCTATATAAAAGAAGAGGGGCCATGAAACAACTGAAATTTGGTTCCATGAAGAAGCATGTATAAACAGAAATTCTCAAATTGGACAAAAGCCTTGGAGATTAACCAAGTTTCTTTTTTTCTTTCTGTGTAAAATTGAAATTTTCTGCAAAAATACAGTTTTGCATTTTATTTTAAAATACAACTTATACTTTAGCTTTACATTTGCACACTTTAGCCTTTGGAAAAAAGTCTCTAATTTCTTCAACATGACTGTCATGGTTATGCCTGAGTGTAGTGAGGGTGGTTAGTACAGTCTTACTCAAGACCCACTGATTTTATTGAGAAATCCAGAAGTAGCTCTATTTTCAGGTTTTATCTTAGCTTTTAGTGGATTAATGTAGTGACAAATGTTTGTAACAATATTAAAAAAAAAGTTTTGTGAAAAACAGCTATTATCCAATAATAGCTAACAGAATAGAATAGCTATTTATTACTCCATATAAAGCTGTTGTCTAAGGTTGAGGGTTTCTTGGTTACAAAAGGTGAAGGTGTGTCTATGTGCCTTCCATTAAATTTCTGTTATGATTGTAAGACTATGCTAAGGGCAAAATGGCAAACATATTACTGGCTCAGCCAGCTGGAGGGCCACCACTGGGCTCAAGTAGATTGCTTGCTATCGAGAAAAGGGTTGTACTAAACCCTGACAAAGAGGGAGGAAGACAAGTATACATACACGTAAGCAAATCTGACAATAGAGCAGAGCTATGTTAAGAGCACAAGGCCAGTGAAACACAGTGATTTCATTTGGCTGGAAATCATGTCTCTTCCAATATGTATTCACTGCAGCAAATGTGGCTTAGTAAAACTTTTATTCTATAAGGAAACCTTCATAAATACAGGCCTTCTGCATTTTACTTGAACTGCCACATAAGCGTGTGCTGTTGAAACGTAACTTTAAATAGCTTATGAAGACATCCCTATGAATTCAAAATTACTGTACTTGCAGAAAAAGCAACAATATCCATCTGTAAATCCTTTAATCATAAGCATTAAAGAAGAGTTCTTCAGAGAATCACAGGCTGCTGACTGAAGTTTACATTTTCTTGAGTTGCTTTTGGTGCTGCTAGCTATTTTTCTCATACACATGATGCTGATATGAAGTGACACTTGCACCTGTTGTCACCATCTTATGGTAATTAGCATAGTGCCCTAAGTAGTAGCAGGGCCATCACATCCAAACACAAGCCATTAACATATTGCAGGTTTTTTTTTAGCTAATGGAGTTAGTGGATTTGCACACTACTGCATACCTTGGCTCCGCTAGCATAACTCCCCATATTGGGGTCATTGGGGATAGGAAAAAGAAATGTGGGATGTAGCCAGTCAGGAGTGAAAGAATACATTTTACTGCAGGTTTACTTTCATGTATTATGCATGTCCTTCAAGGTCACTGCATGATCATTTATAAGATTTTAATGAGATATCAAAGTGGAAAGAATGGAATGTAATTAATGTGATCATACAGAGAAGATACAGGTATAAAATAGCATGCATGATGCAGTCAAAAAAAGTGGGAGCAGTGAGGTAAAAAGAAGGACTCTTTGGCCAGATTTTAGCCTGTGAAACAACAATCTTTTCGGCCATAGTCTCAGACACATAGCATCTTGCTAGTTTCCCCCAGCTAACAGCAAAATAGGGGAGGGAATTTAAGAAAATGTTTTCCGTTGCTTCTCTTTGAATATAGGCTACCTGCACTTTCCTTCTTCAGGGGAAAGTGGGTGGCTTGTAACTGAAAGTATGCTAGTCCTACAGTAACGTGATGTTTGTGGGCATTGTGTGTTTTTTATTTTGATTCCTCTCTCCGGCGGAGTCTCCGACAAGCCTGGACTAAACTGAAAATTCAAGATATATAAGAAGCATATTTTTATGTACTTTTCTAGAGTCTTTTCTTTCTGTAGGTGCCTGAGAAGGTGCAGAGATTTCAGAAACCCCTCATCAGGAAAAGTTCCTTAAAGGCTTTTCCTGACATTACTGGTTGTCTCCAGCCTGCTTCATGTTCCTGTCTTCCTCTTGGCACACAGACAATTTGCATGGAGGCTCACCTCTACAGATACATTATCCTTTTTATTATGGGTGCGGGGAGAGGGAGGAAGGATTGGCAGTTGTTGTGTTTGGTGCTCCCAGCACAGCCCAGTGCTTGGACAGCCCCCACCAGCTGTGTTAGGCTGGTGCTAGTGCTTCTGCGTAGGAGTTGGTGAGCCAAGAGAGGGAAAAGCCATCTTGGCAGCACAAAAAGCAATCAAATCACAGAATCACAGAATCATAGAATGATAGGGGTTGCAAGGGACCTCTGAAGATCATCTAGTCCAACCATCCTGCCAAAGCAGGATCACCTAGAGTAGATCACAGAGGAGCACATCTAGGAGGGTTTTGACTGTCACCAGAAATGGAGACCCCACCACTTCTCTGGGTAGCCAGTTCCAATATTCTGCTACCCTCACCGTAAAAAAGTATCTGCTTATGTTCACGCTGAACCTCCTGTTTTCCAGTTTGTGACCACTGCTCCTCATCCTGTCACTGGACTCCACGGAGAAGAGTCTGGCCCCATCTTCCTGACATCCATCCTTTAGATATTTATAAGCATTGATGAGATCCCCCTTCAGCCTCCTTCAAGCTAAACAGACCCACCTCTCTCAGCCTTTTGTCTTATGGCAGATGCTTCAGTCCCCTTATCGTCTTAGTGACCCTGTGCTGGACTCTCTCCAGTAGTTTCTGGAAAATACTTGCCTTCTCTTATACCGTCAGGAACTCTATTCACCCTTTTGTGTTTTCTCAGATATTCCACACTTTATCTTTTCCTAGGAGGACCTTCAGGTGTTTGGAAATACAGGTGTTTGAAAAACAGATTTATCAAAATCCTACTTTAACTTGAAATGCAGTGACTCTCTCAGGATTTATGCTGTCAGTAGGACATGGAACCTTAAATATGATCTTTGTTGTTGAATTCATATGCCCAAACCTTCAGTGCTCCACTGAAAACTCTGAACATCTTCAGTTTGTGTTACTAATGTTTACAATCTGAGACAAATGTATGTAAAAAGCCTTATTGCATGTAAAATCTTCAGCGTAATACTAATTTTTTTTAAAGTAGTAGATCTTCTAACTTGGAATCTATTTCATTCTTATTTATTTTAAATGCTTTTTGTAGTTTAAAAAAATGATTTTAAATATTTGTTTAAATATTTCTTTATTGTCACAGAGTAAAGGAATTTAATTTTCCCATCCTCTGAAAATTATTAGAAACCAAGAAAGAAATATTTTAGCTCTACAAAGAAATGAGAATATGAGTTCAAGAAAATAAAAAAGAGTCATTTCAGGGATTTACCAATGCATACATATATTTGCTAAGATATTTCCATTTAACCACATTATTATTAATAATTACATGACTGAACTTTAAAGTAAATATATATATAAGGCAGGTTGCTTAGTGTAAATGTGTGCTTTTTAAAAACTGTTTTATGTGCAAGGAGAGCAGGTATCTAAGCTGACCTTCTAAGACCTTTCTTCTGGAACAAGAGCTGATGGATATAAGTGGAAAATGTCACAAAGATCAGGAAGAAATGAACAGCAGCTCCCAACTGGGTTTCTAGGGGAAAATGATGAACCTAAGTATTCCTCCTTCATGTAGGTTCTTTGTTTTGGTCTTTTTATTCGTCACCTCATTTTCTTCTTCTTTTCTCCTTCTTTTTCCCTTAGTGTTTTCCTTCTTTTTCCCTTAGTGTTTTCCTTTCTCACCCTTTTCCCAGTTCTGCTGCCTGTTCTTAACCTACACCTGATCCTTCTTTCTCTGTCCACGACTTAATATATTGCCACGACCTCACTAGAGGAGGTGGGAGACAGGACAACATGGGTAGCATCTCTCTCCTTGCTGAAGGAACTGTTTGCATGTGTGGAAGGCTAAGTTCAGCCCACAACGATGTCCATATAACAACGCTTACAGAGAGATGCCTTGGAAAACTCATTTCACACAAGGCAGGCACCGAATATGATTCTCAAAGTAAAATGTGTTTATCCAGCAGCTGTTGTTAGTTCCAGCAGCTCCCTAATCTGTGACTCCCTCCAGCGGTTGGTATACCATAGTTTACAAAACCAGGTTTATAAACACTTTTGCATGAGGCTGGCAACAGTAGGAGTTAGGCAAACAATGCTGCCACAAAAATGCCTCATGGAGGCAGGAGACAAATAAAAGCAAAAAACTTCCTTCATTTTTAATATCTGTTGTCACAGAGGACCAGGATTCATCACCTCCCTCCTGAAGTTCCACTGAACACAACCCCTCTGTCGGGTACTGTGAGAGATGGGCCAGCCTGACATCCCTCTGCTGCTGCCAAAATCTTGCTGTTGCCCTGCATGAGGACATGCCCCGTGTCCTAGTTTTGCAGTTACCTTCTGTTTCTTTTTCTACAGAAGGAGTTCATATTGTTCACATGCACAATGACTGTAGAAAACCGATGCAGAAAGTAGAGAAGGCTAATTTTTGAAGTGGGCGCGTGGCAAAAAATTGAAGACATGGCTAAAAACCTTCCAGTTTCTATTTCTGACTCTGTATAAATAAACGATATTTTACAGAGTCATTTTCAGAAAGTTGAGATAATCTCAGGTCTAGAAAAATAAAACAATTTAAAATTCATGAAGGTACCATCTTCCTATTTATAAAAGGTTAAATTCCCCTAAGCTATGAAAGAAAAACACCCTCTGAAGACCTGGGAAGGCAGTAAACACTGGTGGCAAGTGACAGGAATTGATCCTGCTTTTCCATGCCTGTCATGTCTCTAAATTTTATTTCCACCATTTCTAGGGTACTGTGATAAGAGAGGCAGGGGAAGGAAAAAGAATCGAGCTGAGGCAAGACTATGGCCCGAGGGCAATGGTACCTGGGTCTCTGACTTTTTCTCAATTAGTAGGTCTCCCTGCCTGTCTGTGAGATGTGCATCTAACTGGGGACTTAGACTGTTGCAAGGTATTGATTAGCCATAATGTGAAGTCAAATCTGAATAAAAAAGCATTGTGATCAAAAGCCTTTCATTGGAGACAGCATGCCCTCCAAGTCAAGGGTCTGCAGAATCTGATGAGCTCTGTTTCCTTTTTGTCTGAGAGAGATTTCCACGGTTTACTCATAAAGGCTCTCTTGATAGGAATGTCCAGTGGGCTCTCTGTCAAAAAACTTGATGTCTCAGATTTGACAAGTGCTTGTTAGTTTTTCATCCCAGATCACTCAACATGCACACAAAACTAGAAGAGACGACAGCTAATAACGTTATGTTTCAAGTTGACTGCCTTGTCATTTTTGCTGGAAAATTCACTGATTCCCTCACTAGCATTAAATTGTCTGCATTAAAGGAAAACAAAGCATAACCAGCCATGAAATGTATTGGTTTTCCGATTGCTAGGACTTACACAGCTCAATACAATTCATCGCATTGCCTAGTTTGATAGGAATAGTTTATCCATATCACATATAAAACAAAATAATCTGCTGTTTTGTTAAAAGTGATGGCAACAATGATAAAAAAGCCTGCAGCAGAGAAAATTGAGAGATTTTAATTCATTTTGTCTTTTCCTGAATTTAGCTTTCTTCTCACTAGAAATGTTTATAAATGAGAAAACTATCCTCTACACCTTTGTTTGCATGAGCAACGTCTGTTTAAATGGCGCCAGGCCAGTAGGACGGCATGTGAACCTGGATTTCTGCTCCATCCTAGTTCCATCCCTTGTGAGCTGGGGCTGGTTTCTCTGAAAAACTCAAGGGAGGATGGAAGCTTAATTTTACGGACTATTCACATGAAGAATTTACAAGTCAAGGGTTTAGGCCAACAGAAATGATATATTTTGGTAATAATATCTCTGGGCATTATTATAACAAACTCTACACTTTGTTTCTTCCTCTGTAGTTCACAGTGTAAGCCCCAGGGTAGAGCAGTAACTGTGTGACAATGGTGGACTGTGGGACTCACTGTATGTAACAAGCGTTTGTGTTCATATTGGTGTACGACATCATTGGAAATGGAGTAAAAAAGACCCATTTTTTTAAAGAATAAAATGTTGCATTATCCATTCTTAGATATTTTTGAGTCTATTAGAGAAATGAGCATTTACACTGAAATGTTATCAATCAGACTTTTTACCTGAACACGCTTCTCTTATACTTGTATCCCTTCCTGCTTCTAAGGAGCTACTTGTCCTATGTAGGAGCAAGAAAAAACCTCAAAAGCCCTCCTTCTTCCCCATCTCTCCTTCCAGAACTAATGTTGTCTCCCAGGGCTCTCACCTAGGCAAGCTGGGATTAGGACTCCTTTCTGAAGGAATTTTAAGGGTACTGTCCCTTGGGACGAGAAGGAACCTTAAAACACAAGCAACCAAAATGTGATTCGTGGTGTCTGGATTCACTGGGGTAGGAACATGAGGACTTTGCAGTGGTCCCAAGATGAAGACCTGTGAAACATTCAAGCCAAGGCCCTGTTACAAGCTGGTTTGCACTACTGCTTTCTAGCAGAGCCAGGCTGGGTGAAATGTCTCTTCTTCTCTCTGATTTTTTTCATCACGTGATGGCTGAGCCTGGATTGGGTCTTTTGCATCTATATACCAAGAAATGGCAAAGGCATAAGTTATTTCTCCAGGCCTTCAGCCCCTGTTGCTCGCAGCACTCTACTTCCAGCTCTTCCCAGCACAGCTCAAGGTTGTGAAAGCATAATGGAGCCCAAAATATTTCTTACTGCAAAGTATTCGTTGTGGTAAATGTCTGCTATAGCAATAAGGCACTGAAGGCTGTACATTAGCAAGCTATTAGTGCATGCTGAGAGTGCTCTGGTTGCCTTCTAATGCACACTCTGCGATGGCCATTATGGAGCATGACTCATTATTTTTACATTTATTTTACATTTTAAAAAATCCTTTTCAAAACACTTTTGCACAATTTTAGGAGATGTGTTTTTTCACAAGGAAAAAAAAATTGTCCTTATGAATAAAATGTGAAGAGAAAATGGTAGGCAGAGGTAGTCTTCACCACTTCTGAGTAAATCTGAAAGTGACTGATTCCTTCCTACCCCACTCTCTTTTCCTGTGTTTTTTGACTATCAGAGAGACTGATCCATCTCCTCGCGGAGTCATTCTTCTGTCTTTGCGGTTTCAGCTTAGGATTGTGCAGCCATTTTATTTGATTAAAAATAGCATTTTGGCAGATAAGTGACATCAGGTTCTGGTGTTTCACACCAGAAAAATACAAAATGTCCATAAAAGTCATAACAGTTGATACGGGAAAGCAATGTGTTCTTTCAAAGGGGAAAGATGTCACAGGTTCTTTTACTGAGCCTCTCATTTCTACCTCTGTCCCATAGCTGTCTTTTCTTATCTCCCATCCCCAAAGTGTTGAAATTTTTGCTTATTTGCCTTTTCCCTGTTGTGCACTGAACACAACAGTCTGACAGCCTTGCATAAAAGGTAGTATCGACTTAGGCAGGTTGCAATGACAACTGCTAAGTCTGCTAAAAAAAATGAGGTTATTATCAATTAGGCTAGGATTAATTTTGCCTAACTTTAAATACCTAACTGAGGTGTTTAAATTAGGACTATGATTGCTCTAGACTGCCTTAGCAATGTAGTGAAGGTTAGATGCCTCCAAAATGTGTTTCATCCAACCGAAGGGTTAAATCATCCTCTTTTACTGACAAGACTTTATATGTCAGTACTTCTAATTTTATCAGCTAAATGACAAAAGTAACTCAAGTTGGAACGAATCTGGGCCCTGTTTTCTCCCTAGTTCTGCTTTACTATTTAATGGTTAAGTATCTACAGTGTGAATATGTGCTCTTAAAACATCAGCTGTCTCCATAATACTGGAATGTCAAGATAATGGTATATTTTACTGTTGATATCTGAGTAATGTGCTACGGGGTCCTTTATGAAAATGCCCTGGAGAAAGGATATTTAAAGAACAGATTGGAAAAAATATAGAAACTTAGAAGGTATTTGGCAGGGCAGCATGTAAAGATCACAACTCTCTGCAAAACTATTGTGCATGAGAGTGGGAGAAGGCAGTACTGAAGTGCTGAAGCCATTTTTTTTGAAATATAGGATAGTTTAAATACATATATGGAATCAGACACTCCACTACTGAATAAAAACTGACACTGAAGGAATATTCAGTGTTATGTTACAGCCTCTGAAAACATAGCAAATGTCAGAAATTCCTCTTTTAAAGAGTCCTCACTCTTGTTCAATAACTTCAACTGTCAGAGCATGGAGCTCTATCAAGAAGGGATTCACAGAATCAAAAGGTTTGTTTCTTAGCAACTCTGTCAACAAATTTAAATTGCTGCATATCATGGCTGTTCTGTAATCATTTGCATGCAAGATTTGTAAACACAGATTCTCATTGTGCATCCTGTTGTCATGGCTGGTGGGAAGGCAAAAGGAGACAAATACTCCAGGGCAGGGGCAGTTCAGTTGCCAAAGCAGAAGATGCAATACTAAATAAAAGGTTCTTTGTAGCTCACTTGACCAAAATCTTGTCTAGCTCACTTTGCACATGAAGTAGAAACTGCAGAGGCAGCAAACCCAGTCATAAATGTAGTACTGCAGTAGCTTACAAAGGCAAAAGCCGAATTTTCATTTTGTGATAAACAACATTGATGATGATATTTGGACCTTGTTTACACAGTAATCCAGAGGCCCAGCTGCACTGCAAACAGGCGTGTGTATGCTACCTTTAAATAAACTTGTTTAATGCTTTGTTATACCAATAATATTATAACTGAGGTAATATGTGACTTGGCTGCTGGGCTTTTTTGGGGATCGGAGGAAACCTTTTGCAGCCTGAACTCAAGGCTGTGCTGGTACAACTGCTGCATTAGGTACTTCAAAGCTTTTCAGATACCTTTGCCCTTCTTTTTACTAGCATCATTAAAGATTGCAGTCAGGAAATGAGGAATATAGTCCATTTTAATTTTTATGTCATTTCCATTGTATTTATTATTTGCTGAGTGCCGGTAATGCACACGGTACTGGAGGACAGTATCTATTGCAATGCAGTTTAGATCCACTTTATATAATAGGCTATGCATATATAATATATATAAGTCTGTATGTGCTCATTATGATATAATAGACTAAGAAGATGTGCACAGTTTGTATGTTTAAGTTTTCAAATTTAATGAATTCATCTTATCCCACACATCTAATGGCTCATATACAAAATCTCAGCTCGTTTCACATAATACCTCTGTTATAGGTTTAGTGTTATTTATATGTATTGCAGTAATCCCAGAGGCTCCTGTCTAAAAAAGCACTGTGAAAAATTGGAGCAAGAGAACCCTTTAAAGAATTTGCAGTTTACAAAAATCAGAGAGAGCGAATATAGGCACAAACCATCAAAGTCACATACCTAAGTTCATAGTCTAGGCATGTGATGGAGACAAGACAGGGTGGTCATTCTTCATCTCTAACCACTGGGTTAAGAAACCCAACTAAATCACCTGGAGTTGCCTGTCTCCAAAATTGATATAAGTGGGTCCTGAGCCCTGCTTCCATTTTACTAGAGGCCCTGAAATTCCCCTTGCTGCACCATTGTATGCCCAAAATGTCTGTCACATGACAAGAATGTTTACTGGGTCGTGGGATAGGGCATGGCTACCTGCCTCGCCATGTAACTGGCAGGTAAATTTGTGTTCTGGGCATCTCTCAGCAGCTTGTCCAGCTCCTAAATGTAGGAGTCAGAATGTGTGGCCCAGAGGGCTTCCAGAAGATCCTATGTAACTCAGCCCATTCCCATGTGTTAGGTCATGTTATGTCTATATTTTGCTCCATCCCTGATATGTCTTTTCTCCTTCCTTGTTCTCCATTACTCCTGCTTTAGGATTCCTGTATCCACTGCCTGCGAAATGGGTAACTCACGGCAACATCAAAATAAACCAAACCCCAAAACTAAAAAAAACCTACTCCTGAAGCATGACACAAACGTTAGAGAGAGGAGCCTGAGATTCTCCCAAAGCATCAAATTCAGGTATACATCAATGTGCAAATTTGTATTCTCCATAGGTGTCATAAGTAAGAACCACCAGAGTTTATAGCCCAGGAAGAGACGATTGTCTCACATTTCAGCCTGGCTCTAAATAACCTCAGCTGATAAGAAAAATTTTCCCCTAGACCTTGTTAAAGCAATGGAAGAAATACAACAAAGCTCAGTGCATGCTATTGATCAGGTAACAGACTACAGGAAAATCTGAAAACAGACATAAACAACAGATGGCAAAGTCCATCTTTCTGGCTACTGGAGAATATACTAAAAGACTTAGTTCTACTAATCAGAAAAAACCTGCAAATTTAATTCAAAAGCACTAGTCAAAGCCAAAGAGTTGATCTTTCCAAACAGTTAGAAATACTGTGAGAAGGTTAATATTTAATAGAGCTGAGCAGCACCATAGTTCAGTGCAGCTGTTTTTTAAAATTAGTATATAAATTTGACTCAGAGCACAAATGCCAATACTTTTGGTGCATCCTTGTCTAATCATAGAATCACAGAATCATAGAAGGGTTTGAGTTGGAAGGAACTTTAAATATCATGTAGGTCCAACCCACTCATTGCAAGGGGCAAGGACATCTCCCACTAGACCAGGTTGCTCAAAGCCCCACACAGCCTGGCCTTGAACCCTTCCAGGGAGGGGGCATCCACAGCTTCTCTGGGCAACCTCTTCCAGCGTCTCACCACCTCATAGTGAAGAACTTCCCAATGTCTAAGCTGAATCTACCCTGCTTTAGTTTAAAAGTATTGCCCCTTGTCCTATCACCACATGCCCTTGTAAGAAGTCCTTCCCCACCCCAGCTTTCCTCTAGAACCCCTTCAGGCACTGTAAAGCTGCTGTAAGGTCTCCCCAGAGCCTTTTTTCCAGGCTGAACGACCTCAACTCCTTCAGCTTGTTTTTAGTAGAAGTTCTCCAGCCCTCTGGTCATCTTTGTGGCCCTCCTCCAGACCCGCCCCAACAGGTCCATGTCCTTCTTGGTTTTGGACTCCAGAGCTGAACACAATGCCTCTCATGGCCTCACACAAGAGCAGAGTAGAGGGGCACCTCCCTTGACCTGCTGACCACAGTTTTTGGTTGACTTTTTGGGTTGCCAGCGCACATTGCTGATTCATGCTCAGCATCTCATCAACCAGCACCCGTAAGTCCTTTTCTGCAGGGCTACTCTCAATCCACTCATCATCCAGCCTGTATCTGTGCTTGGGATTGCCCTGACCCAGGTGCAGGAGCAGTTACACAGTTTGGAACAGCAGATGGTCCCTTCTCAGAATTTGATTGACTCAAGTTCCCTGCCTTGCCAGAGACTGATTTGCACTGAGAAGCCATCAAAACTCAGCATCTGAGAGTCTCATCCCAGAAACAGCAAGAAGAGCTGGAGGATGGATGCAGAACTGTACCAGAAGCTTTGCTCAAATACAGTCTTACTGTGAGTCCTTATAGGAAGTATTGTAGGTGTTAAGTTCTTGTCTTCAGGAGTACTGAAATGCCTTCAGTTTTTCCACACATTAAATAAAGTTATAGGAAGTATTGTAGGTGTTAAGTTCTTGTCCTCAGGAGTACTGAAATACCTTCAGTTTTTCCACACATTAAATAAAGTGAATATTTGAGTGCCCAGTCACAGATATTACAACTGTTCCAAGTGGAAGTTGGGATGACTTCCATGCCACTTACTGTCCTTGTGGTAACCTATTGAAAATCACTTAACCTTTGTCTTTGTTTTATGGCTTAACAGTCAAGAAAGCAACTGTGATTGTTGACTGCTATCTAATTATTATGTGGGGAATTTCAAGATGTACTTCAGGGAACATGAATGGTTATGACATAATTCCCATGACAGATTTGCCACTGTAAATAAAGAAAGACTTTCTGTCACAGTGGGAGGACAAACAGACCGCTCAGTGCAGCTCTGGGTGTACATGTAAGACTGGTTGTGCTGTTTCTCAGTAGCATCTCTAGAGTTTCAGGAAGGTGTCCCAACAACATGGACAAATGTGTCTTGTTCCACCAGAGTTAGCAATGTTAATTGATTTTCTCATGATTTTGATTGATTTTCTGATGGTGCTTTAGCACCTCAGTGTTACAACAGAGGAACATAAACAATTGCCCATCTTCTGGGTGTGACAAATAGCAGAGCTTCCTAACTTTCTCTGGGAACATACTACTAGAGGTTCTTCTTGAGAAGGAACTAACTTTTAGCTATTACATGGCTGTAATTCACAGATGGAGGTAATGCCTTTAAAAAAAAAAAAGTTTGACAAATTAGCTGGTTTCTAGAATCAGTTATTCTCTTTAATACTACTTCTTTCTGTATCAACAGCTTCTGTCTCCTGCTGTGTCTAAATTTTGGTGCAAGCCTTAAAACCACAAAAAGCTGAGATTTCTCATACTGTCATAGCAATTACTGGTAAAGACAACATTTCACCTACTATTATTGAATTTACTGGTCTTGGCAACCTTCTGCCTATATGTCTGACTGCCATTTCTTTGACTTTGTTGTGTATCCTCAGACTGGACACAGCCAGGGTGTGGAAGTGCCGTATCGACAAAGCTCCAAGCTGTACTCCCACCCTCAGAAGCACTGTATTGCTCCAAATTTTGCATTCGCAGTATTGTTAGGGCTCATTGTTTGTGCCACTCTTACAGCATTCTTGTTTCTCTTTTCCAAACTTTCTTAATTTCCCTAAAAGCCTTTTTGAGATACATGCAGATTTTCAATACCAATAAAAATACTTCAAAATAAGCGCAAACAAAAGTCATTTCAGCTCTTCAACTGCTACCTGAGATTGCTTTATACAACAATTGCCCTTTTGGTAAAAAGTGGCATGGAAAAGTGGCTCCCTTACTTTGATATCTAACCCTTTTTCCAGAGTTATTACCTCAAACAATTTTCTTGTCTTATCATATGACCTGTCGTTCATGTTTTCAAATACACTATGTGCAGCTGTATCTGTAACATTTATTCCTTGTTTGCACGAGTGCTTGTTACTTATAGTTCCACAGCTCTTTGGTTGCCTCTGGTACAGCTCCTCCTGCACCCACCATGTATGTTTGTGATGGTGTCTCCCTATGCAATCTGCTCTTCAATAAATTTCTTACAAAGTGTAAAACAGTATGTCCAGGCAGTAATTACCTCGTTTGCTTCAGAAATTTGTTCCTTCTTTCCATTATCCTTCTTTGTAAAAGCTTCTCTTCAGTGGTTGAAGAAACTTTTGCAGCCCCAGTTCTAAAGAGAGCTTTGATCAACACAACTGGGATGACTTGCCTTGTCACAGGCAGCATATAAGTCACCTTTTACTCCCAGAAATGTAGTGTGCATATGCCAGAATGAAATCAGAACTGTCTTTGTACACTGTGAATCAAGACTCAGTCTGATAAACACAGAAATTTTCCAAATGGGGCAAACATTTTCTTTAAATTCAAACTGGTCCCTTGTTTAACCTTCAGTCTGGCATGCATCTCCACATAATTCTTTGACAAGACTCAAAAATTTTTCTTTTTCTTGTTTTTCTCAGTGAGATTTTTTTCCATTTTAACTACACTCTTTTTTTTCCCATCCTAACAAGTAACAAAAAACCAGACTGCCTTTTTTTTCTGGGTGCAGACTGTGATCAAAATGTTTAAAATCGTTTTCAATCTGGAAATGTGGCTATGAATCATAAAGGTTCTGTTTCTGATTCATTTTTAGCTGCAGCACGCTTGTCTCATTCTGGAGTTATTGTCCTCTTGTGAAGACCAGATGTGTGGATCCTGATGTCTCTTACACTTGAATCATCTGCATCTTCAATTGCAAGTAGCACAGAAATAGCTTCTCCTGTTTGAAGACTTATCGTATCAGCTTTTTTGATTTCCATGCTCAAGACAGAACAAGGCTGTACCATCTGCAATCATCTGGCGGTGCGCCAGCAAAACTGCTGGCTGAAATAATTTCCAGCTTCACACTGAATTTGTCCTGGAAACACAAGCCCCACTTAGGTGCCATCTAATATGCAGTATTAAAGGACTATAACCAAACCCTGGAACAAAAATTATGCTCCTGAAGGCATTGTGCTGAACACGGAGCCTGTCTGGCCAGTCATTGCACATAAGACAGGCAGGTGTATTCCTCTTTTATACCATCTTACGGGTGATTGGGGTGAGATGCATCTTGTTTAATTAACCCTAAGGACATCCACACTTCAAATTCTCTTCTTTTTTTCTCTATCAGCTGTAGGTGAGCTGAACCCTTAACTGGCTTTTCTTGTAGTTTTGCAAATTCCAACAGTGTTAGAGGAATTTAAATGCTGTCCATTTAATATGCCTCTCTTCATTGTTACCTCAGACCACAAATATCCACTTATCTTGAGAAATAACGCTTGATATTTTGCTGAAGTAAAGACCCAATGAGGGAGTTTTGCTGAAGTGAAAAATGTGGGGGGATAGGAAATCATGAACACCATACTCCCAGCCCTGTCCTCCTTTCTTGCTGGGCTACCAATCAGATTCAGGAGACAAAGTGATTGAAATTTGCTGCTCTGACGATAGTAAGCACCTTGCCAGCACCAAGCACAGAAGCAAGATAACAGAAATAACAATAAACTAATAAGTTGGAATAAGAGCTCTTTACTTTTATTGCTCTCATACAGTGACCTCTGAACTTCCAGCTGCTTCTCTGTCCTTGCCATCATGCTTGCAATATGCTTCCAGATCTCTTCTAGCAAGATGTTTCACACTGCAGAGCACTTTCCATTTTCAAACACAATAAATCCACTCACTATTACTAAATAAATCAGCAAGTTATATATATCAGATGAACTACTAAGTTAGATAAATTCTCCTATGGCTATCTGCCTTGGTGGAGCTGACATCAGCTCTGTATTGACTTTACTCATGAATCCACCTCCAGCCACGAATTTGTATGCAAGCTGTCATGGTAACTCTGGCATTAGCCACATTTCCCTGCTCTTCATAGAGTTATAGTCTACAGCTGCTATCTACAATACTTGCAGGAAAATGTCATTTTGTGGAAGCATCTGCCACTCAGACGCTCCAGTACTTGCACTGCAAGCCTCTATCCCTTTGATCCAGCTCCAAAGAAGTCTCTTTTCCAAGAATCAGTTGTAAATGCAAGCTGTATAAAGAAGATGCAGTTATGAAGATAGGCAACTTGGCCAATAGCTTCCTCAGAAGGCCATTTCACCCTCAGAGTCTGTTGCAAGCAAGTAGTGGATGCTCCTTGGACCATGCAACTGTAGGAAAAGGTATCATTACCAATCCCTTTGCCCTGTGTGGTGGAGCTTGTCCACAGGGACCTTGGTGTCTCCACGGCCTGACAGTGATTTAGCCTCCCCTTTGGTGGGAAAGGTTTTTCTGCAGCTTAATGCAAGACCTCATATGAAAAAAAAAGGGGAAATATCTTACAGATGTACAAAGGGGATCCCACTGAAAGTTAATTTGTAACATTGCTTCCAAGGAGGGTTTACAGTTTGGACAAAAGTACCAGCTGGACAGGTTTCTCTCATAATTTTTCTGACTGGTTTGTCTGATTTGATCTAGCAATATTGGTTTTTACTTTATTTGGATTTCTTTTTTTTTGGAACAGCATCTGCATAATGGCCTGATGAAAACAATACAATTAATCTGTTATTTCATCTGCATGTAATAATGAAAATAAATAATAATATCCAAAATATCCTCCCTTAATAAGAAAAATAAACATACATAAAACAGGTAAGGAGTAGCTGAGAAATTATCATTACTCTATCACTGATGATGACAAGCATATCGTTGTTTTTCTGAAGTCTTTTAAGCCTTTCATCTAGTGATAAAACACTGAGAGATATGTTCGTTATGAGGAGTATCAAACATTCTGTTCTGGTAATAACTGAAACCACTGGTAGTAGCTGTTGTCCACAGCAAATGTTGAACACAGGCATTTAACCCATCCCAAACCTTTCTTAATAAATGTTGTTAGTGTGGGGTCTCATAGCCCTACAGTAATAATATTCATCATAATTGACCCATTCTCTTAGCAACAGTGAAAGAAAAAGATCCTTGCAGTTACTTTAGCTGTCACTTAAATTTAAACATTAAACACTGCAAAATCATGTTTTTTCAGCCAGATGGTGTTACTGAAAGGAAAGAAACATGAGAATCTCTAGTATTCAGGAGTCTGCTGCTCAGCTTCTTAATGTTCCTGAATGCATGTCTGAGCTTATTATACTAATAGAGGCCTGCCAAGTCTTTGGATTTATTGCTCTAAATCAGTGGAGTCATTGTCATTATTAGACCAGTTGCTAGTCGATACTAAAAAGCATTCATTAGCTGCAAATGACAGAAATGGTACTACTCTATAGATTTTTTTTTTATTGTTGTCCAGAATGCATGCTTCCTTTTGAAGGGAATAATGAGAGAAGAATTAAATGAGAGGTCAGTAAGGATTTTACTGATCAGGAGAGCAATGTGGTAGAAATCCCTACACTATTGCAGAGTATTTTCTCATTTTCCTCATTTTTTAGGCATGCATGAGGATTTGAAGACAACAGGAATATTAGTTGTGTCTGTGGATAACTGGTGCATATGCCTTTAACAATACCCTGCGCACTGTAATTTGAAGTGAAAATGTGAGGATTAATTGCTTTTCCCTACTCCTTTTGTTCTTGGATGGTCTGTTTTATTTGGAGTCCAAGCTACTTCTTCGTTCTGTCATCCCTCAGGCTGGGACCTTTTCTCGACTGTAGATATGTGCTCTGGTTTTGCATGATACAAGTTTTACAACTCCTTAGCTGGTCTTCTCAAAGGATCTGTATTAGATCTTCCCCTTCTGTAACCCCTGAATGTGAACTGGGCACCTAAATCCCTTGGGTTCCTTTGAGAACCTGAGTTCTGGTTCCTCCTAAAAGGCATGACAAAGAGGACAGACTTTTAAGTGAGCTGGCACCTAGTAGCTGTCTTTGTTTTCAGTGGAAGCTGTAGAGCAATAAACCTCTCTGAAAATCTTTCTGCTCATTTCAGCTTCTAACTGGGAGCTGAATTCTTTGGAAATGCTGGCCAACAACCATTATGTAAAGACGATACCTTAGGATGACAGGTACTTTGACGGTGCACAACAGTGAAATAAAAATTGCTGAATTCATGTTATATTTGGAGGTAACTGCATTCAAACTGCACTTCACCATTTAAAGAGAGATGTTCCATTTTTCCTCACAGCAGCCTGACTGCTCTCCCTTTCTTTTTAGACTTATATCAAAACAATGAAAAGTTCAGATGAACATTTCTTCCAGTACAACATTAACGCAATGACACCATAACCAAAATAATTACAGTCCTGGAACACTATTTTCTTTTTAAGCAGTCTGAGTCTCTGAGAGAAACGCCTGCTTAAATTGGATCTTCAAAGAGAAATGTATTGCCACCAAAATAACAGTTGATACTAAAACCAAAACAAAACCCAAACACAACAACCTGAAGGCATCTAAGCTTATTAGTGAAACATTAAGTTTTAAAGATCTAGGCAATTTTCAGAGATCTTATAATTAACAAAGGAAACATTTGGAATGCATTGTATTTTCTGATTGTTAAAGCTGTCATAATTCTATTAGCAACTTTAAAAAGAAAAACATTAGAGAAAATATTTCCTCCTTGGAAATTTTCTTCCTTCTCTTAATTAGCTCAGCGCTAACTCCTCTTCTGATAAAAGGCTCTGCCTTGCTCTTTCATGACTGACAAGCAAAGACAGGGTCCTGAAAATCTCCTCTTGTGCAGATAATCACAAGTACCTGAGCTATAGGATTTTTTTCCCTGTAACTTGGAGAGTAATCCATTGAGTGTCTCAATATATGAACAATTTTTACTTATGCAGACACTGCTATTGACTTCAGTGACTACAGGTCTGCAGACCAATCCTTAAAACAAAGCTTGGTTAAAAAAGCAGCTATTTTAAAATATGGATATATGGCCAGCATTGGATAACTGATTCTAACTGCATAAAGTAAAAGAAAAAAGATAAGGGAAAAATGCTTAGAACTCTTACTCAGCAAAAGCTCCTGTTTAAATAATTAAAGCAGATTGTGCCCAATGTCTAAATTTCTCTGTAAGATCCTTTTTTCCACAGAGAGTTGAAGTTTTGTTGAATCTTCTATTTCTAACTCTTAAGTCAATTTGTAGGAGGTGGTGTGTAAAAGCACTTTAGTAGGGAAAAGCAGCAATCTCAATGCATCAAAGTTAGGTGGTAGTGGGGTTATCGCTCCGTGAAAATCACATAAACATTCCACATATGAAATATTATTCATCAGGGCAAAACTCTCCAAGGGTTTCAAAGATGACAATGGTGTCATGAAATCTTTTTTTGAAAAAGGAAAAATTTATTCCACTGCTAAGATTGATTCTGTCGCCATGTAGCAGGCACTGTGACGAGGCAGGGAATGAGCATAATTGAGAAGAGAATTAGCAAACCTTAAATATCTGCTGCTGCAATATCATTACCCATAAACTTGCCCTTTTTCCACCCTCTTTTCCCCAAAGACTGACATCCCATAACTGCAGTGAAAAAGAATGCATTCTTTCGAACAGCTAAATCAACAAGGTCTCACATGAGTAGTGTTGAGTGGTGTGGTTGACTGATTTCATGAAAAACTAATCAAGTATTCATCATTGAGATCAAACACTTCCCAAGTAATTATTATCAAAACCAATCTGATAAGACCTGGAGAAGTGGCATTGCTGATCTAATCAGAAGTAGAACAGAAATAGTTCTCTCAGCTTTTGTAATGTTCAGGTATGAAAGCACAAAAATGTAATTGTATTTTATAATTAAGGAAAAGAAAGCTGTCATGTTGTAATCAATTATATCAAATCAATCATAACAGATTCTGTTTCACTGGTTATTTATAAAAACATACATTTGCAAATATACTGTTTCATGTATGGGTAATTTAATACATGGAACAGAGATGTCTTATAAACAAAATGTGCAGTTTAAAGAAATTACAGTTAAGAATAAAGGATTATCTGACTATAGTGACTAACAGAACTGGTAAGTCCAGATTTATAATTTTTTCTTATAATGATTATATATTTTTATTTCAAATTAAAATACAGAATAATTTTTTAAAAGCAAAATGTATTTTCTCTCTCACTGATCTTCTATTTTTAATGCACCATTATTGATTAGAATTCTTTGGGATCATTTATGAAATTTAGAGATTTTAAAGTATTTCACGTGTATCTGAAGCTACCAAAATAGAATTTGTGATGCCCAGCTCAATTTCCAGGAATTTACTTGTCTTGTCATTGCTTTCAAGCAAGAGCCAAAACACATTTGAAATGGCACAGTACATCATACTGCCATTACCCTAGCTGATTTTGACAATATAGAGTTTCAAATATATCATATTTAAAAGAAAATCTTAACAAGTTATTTTGCTTGACAATGCCAGCCTAGAATCCTTACGCCACTTGCACAAATCTTTTTATTTCTCATTTTTCCATGTGGATTACTGCATCATATTTGGATGACAAAAATGCTTAGAAGCAGCCTTGCTTCAGAGATTCATGTTTTGGGGGTAAGAAGGATAAAACTTGAATGTTAGGTAAATTTCACTGATTATTTTGTTAACATATGAACTACTATGGGTATGTGAATGTGCCTGTGGTTTTGGGGAATTGATGGGTAGAATGCCAACATTTAAAAAAATCTCACTATCATGTAAATAAAACTATGAATGAAATGATCCATGCATCTTAAATGTAGGTTCATCCTTTTAATGGGCTTTTTGATGGCTTATTCACACTGTGTGACAGGAGTCATATAATGAATTTACACAGAAATTAATAAAAATTAGTTAAGATAGAGGAATGTGGTCCAGCCTAAAAATTAGTATTTCCTATCAGGGAGCTGCATTATTTCTATATTAATGTTAAAATGATAATAACAAAAATAATTGGTTTCTAGACAGATTGGTCAGTGGAAAACTGGGATGTATTCAGGAGTCAGAAATTCCTATTGTTTCCATTGTTATTAAAGAGAAGTTTTGGGAATGTCTTTAGAAAATCCAGGCCTAAATGTGGTTTGGTTCTAAAATTTATTTTTAAGACTATTGAATGAAAGGAAGCACATTTTGTGAAATGTGAACATGTGTCAACAGTGAAAACTCTGTCCCTTGTCAGAGTGAAGTTCAGCACAGCTCTGCAAAGAACATCTGGGAAAGTAGTTTCACTGCGGAAAATTGCATCTTGAAGTCACATTGCTTCTGCTGGTTGCCATTGATGACAAGCATCAGTGAATCACTCACTTCAATGATAAATCTTGCAGCCTCACTGTGGACATGAGGGTTTGACACCCAGAAGATGCTCCGAATACAGGCTGGTGCCCTTTTGTCTCTTAAGCTGGTGCAACTCTTTCTTACAGTCTGATCCAATTGAAAAACATATCTACTTTCAGAATGTATCAAAAAAGGAGAACTGCTGCTCTCTACAGTACTGTACAAAACAGATCTTTAAATATCAAACCTATTTAAAAACTACATAGCTTTTTTTAAGATTTTTTTTTACTCCTAGCAGCTGCCTTAACTGATACATACTCTATAAGACCTGTTTCTACAGCTTGAGCCCTAGATAATTCTCAGCTGCATATCCAAGTATCCTTTCATCCCTCAGAGCAAGAGCTGCTGTGTATCTTGAAGACTTTTTTACTCCCAACACACAGCTAAATATTTGTCTCTGAAATGATAAATTACAGATATAATGAGAAAGTATTTTGAAAAGTGAAACAGAAGCAGAAGGCCTGAATTCTCCACATATCATCCATAACTTGTAGACTTTTATTTATAGACAGTGGAACAGGTTATTAGATGAGCAAAGTTTTGACTGATTGTGAATACAATAACAAGAAGTGACCCAATATTAGCTTCTAAAAGTTCCTTATTGCATTCATAGCTGCCTTTAATACAAAAAAGAGAGCAAATTATTATTTGACTTTCCAGGCGCATATTTTTTAAATGTCATGTTTCCTTTGAAGTTCTTTCTCTCCTTAACTGTAACAGTATTTTTGCTGTATTATATATATTTTTTTTTTAATTATTTTTTTCCTCTGCAAGCAAGGTAAAATGCATGAGAATAGTCCTGTGTAAGTACAGTGGCAAGAAAAGTTATGTGAACTTTTTGGAATTGCATGGTGTTCTGCATTAATTTGTCACAAAATGTGATCTAATCACCATCTAAGTCAAGAGTACTGGCAAATAGAATGGGCCTAAAATAATAACACAAAATCAATTCTGATCCTCCATATCTTTATTGAACATACTCATTCAACATTCAAAATGCTAGTGGAAAAAGTAAATGAACCTTTGAGTTGACATAAAAAAAAATAACTGGAATCAGATTAACCTGGAGTCTTGTCAAGAAAATGAGTTTGGAGGTGCGGACTAGAGCTAGGTTGACTGATAAAAAACACTCAAAATTTTCGAGTTTGCTCTGCTTAAGTAGGCCATGCCTCAACAAAAAGAGCTTTCAGAGGATCTACAATCGAGAATTGTTGATTCACCTAAAGCTAGAAAGGGTTACAAAGTGATTTCTAAGACCTTAGAAAGTCACCAGTCTGCAATTAGGCAAACGATCGACAAATGGAGACACTTTGGGACTGTGGCTACTCTACCAAGAAGTGGGTGCCCAGTCAAAATGTCCCCAAGAGAACAACAAAGATTTATCAAGGAGGTAAAGAAACAACCTTGAGTGACGGCCAGAGAGTTGAAGGCATCACTGGAACTGGCTAACATCTTTGTTCATGAGTCTACAATATCCTAGAATCATAGAATGGCCTAGGCAGGAAGGGACCTTAGAGATCATTTTAATCCAGCCTCCCTGTCACCAGGGACACCATCAATATGTAAAACATGGAACAAACAGGGTGTCTATGCAGGACACCACGAAGGAAGACACTGCTTACTACAAAGAACATTGCTGCATGCCTGAAGTTTGCGAAAGAGCACATTGACGCTCCACAGTGATATTGGCAAAATGTTTTGTGGACTGATGAAACAAATACTGAACTGTTTGGAAAGAACACAAGCACTATATCTGGCATATTTGTATATTGGGTGCAGCAAATCATAATGAAAACATCATTGCCACCGTAAAATATGGTGGAGGAAACATCATGATTTGGGTCTGCTTTGCTGCATAAGGGCCTGGCCAGCTTGCAGTCATTGAGGAGAAGATGAATTCCCAAATGTATCAAAAAATTATTCAAGATAATGTGAGAATGTCTGTACATCAGCTGAAACTCCGTAGACGTTGAGTGGTGCAACAAGGCAATGAACGAAAACACTGGAGCAAGTCCACAACAGAATGGCTTCAGAAAAAAGAAGTCTGTCTTTGGAGTGGCCAAGTCAGAGCCCAGACCTCAACCCAAGAGAGATGCTGTAGAATGACTTGAAGATAGCCCAACACATGAGACGTCCAAAGAAAAAGACAGATCTAAAGCAGTTCTGCCAGGAAGAACATGCTAAAATCCCTCCTGAACGATGTGCAACTCTGATCCACAGCTACAGGAAGCACCTGGTTGAGGTTATTGCTGCCAAGGTGAGGTCCAACCAGTTCTTGATTCTCAGAGGTCACTTACTTTTTCCACTAGAATTTTGAATGTTGAATGAGTATGTTCAATAAAGGCGTTGAGGATCAGAATTGTTTTTGTGTTATTATTTTAGCCCATTCTGTTTGTCAATACTTTTGACTTAGGTGATGATTAGATCACATTTTATCACAGAATCACAGAATCACAGAATG
>NW_009706598.1:0-33309 GCF_000703405.1 Apaloderma vittatum | reverse complement strand
CGGCGGCGTCAAAACGAGACGAGGCAGTGAGACAAAGCCGAGTGCTGGTTCTGCCGGTCTCGCTTGTGAAAAAGCTAAACGTGAAAACGTCCTCGTGTTTGGTGTCCCGGTTGCGTTTGGAACTTGCGCCTCAGCAAAGCAAGATGGTTTAGGTCTGTGTACGGATGCCTTACAGAGGAGTAAAATGCAGCGAGTCTTTTAAAGTCTAATTCTGTTGGTGAAGAGCTACGTAGCCTTTACTGGTGTAGTTAATTCAATAAAACTTTGTCCCATGGACTAATAATAAAGGCCCGTTCTGAGAAGCATAAAATGCATTCCTAGTCGAATCAGCCTTTTTCCACCCGCTCTAGTGTGTTGCACGTGCAGTGGCACCAGCACAGCTGCTTGTTGGACGACACATGGAACCAGCTCAGGGAACTGATTCAGCTGCAGTATAAGCGCATAGAAAAACTGTGTTTTTTCTTCTCAGATAATTCAGTTAAGCTGGTTTTGCTACTGAAACAAACCTACGTACAAGCTTGGTCTCCCTGTGGTGCTGTAAGTTATTACTGGTTTACATGACCACCAAATATAACTTCTACACTAGAATCAGCAAAATGGCGTGTTACCACCCTCAGCCCAATTCAATGCCCATCGACCTGTCTTTCTACTGAAGGCAAGTTTTGAGCTATGTTGTAGGACCCTGAACTGTAGCCACATGTTTCCTTCTCCTGCATCTGCTACAGGAGCAGTCATATCTCGCAGAGGGGCAGATTAGGAAACCGAGAGGGTTAGCATTCACACATGATTTGCTGCAGACTTTGGCCTCTTACAAAAGGTTTATTTTTTAGGAGTTGCTGTACAGCAGGCGCTAGGACCCATCAAGGAACTGGGAAAGGGCATTGGTTCTTATGTGCTGGGGTAGTGGGCTTGAAAAACTCCCACTGCACTCGAATATTGAAGCCTGAGCACCCCACACAAGTACATCAGCTGTCAGAGCCCAGTCTCCACTTCATGTCTTTTGCACCAGCCCCCATAAGTAAGCTAATTAATCAGCCTCCAAGAGCCACAAAAATGTCTACTTTTCTTATTTTAACCTCTCTTTTCTTTCTCCAGGCCTTCTCTTTCTCCCCTACCAAAAAGCAGGGTTAAAGGAAAATACAGAAAAAAGACACTAGATGATAGATAGGTAGATAGATAGATAGAGACAGACACAGATAGATAGATAGATAGACAGACAGACATCACCAGAAATAGCTGTGACTTGGATCATCACATAATCATTTCATGCGACCTTGCTTGATTTCCCTCTACTTCAGGAAGATTTGTTTGCTCAGCAATTACCTCGGCAAATCTGCTCCCAGTGCGAGATGTTATGTGACTTCAGAAAAGTGATACCTGGGACTAAGCAATGGATCGATGGAGTCTTGAATGTGGTGTGGTTTTTTCACTTGTTCAGTCACAGAATGGAGTTACAGAGGACTTGATTAGGAGTGAAGGGAAGATTATGATTTATTGCCTTTGAATCTCGTGTCGTTATTGCCTCATATTGAAAGGACCCAGTTGTCAGTCTGGCCTTGTTCATCATCTATCACTGTGTTATAATCAACTGCTGTAGACTAGCAAATGTAACAGTGACCTTTCATTTGGGATAACTGATAAGGATATACAATTTCAGAAGGTAAAAAAAGCCCCCAAACCAGGCATGTGATGCTAGCCAGAACAAAGGCATATAGTAAACAAATAAATTAGAAATAGCTGGGTGGAGAACTTTACTTAGCACTGTGTGCATATGCATGTGAGCTGCCGGCCAGTCCCAAGCACAAACCCAGCAGCACCGGTTTTATCTCCCTCAGCCCTGCAAATGTGGCAGGGGGCTGTCTCATCTCTCTGTGCTGGCAATACAGAAACCAAGCTTTCAGCAGCCAAAGCGGTGTTTTGACTGAGATTTTTGATGTGAAACTCAAACTGTCTGGGTTAAGCCCAGACATCTGACCAATCTAGCATGTGTGCATGAGTGTGTGCTTGGGCGGCTCTAGGAGAGAGGTGGAAAAAGAGAGCGAGGCACAGGGTGAGTTACTCACCCCATCCCTAGAACAGGAAGTTTCAGCCAAAATCTGTAGGGCAACAATGAGGTCGTGTCTTAACAATCCGTAGAGTATGGTCCTTGGAAAAAATCGCCTGCGGCTTCTCTGCTGTTAATCTTGTTTGCTGTGCACTATTCTAGCTGCTGCATGGAAGGAAAACAGGCATTTTTTTCCAGTGCAAAGGTGGCTTCTCATGTTCCCACAAGGTAAGCGTGTGCTCACTGGTAAATGTGTTTCCCGGTTGCATACTCGTGGTTATGCCCAGTCAATGGGCAGGTGCACCAAACGTCCTGGTTTACCAGGCTTTGGAGATTTCCCTGGAGCACAGGCTCACCTCAAAGCTGTTTGGCTGCAATGTCTGCTTGGCTCGGAGCTATGTTGAAAACCGAGGGCTTATCTACCCCAAACTGTGTGCCGGAAAGAAATCAAAGAACTGGGATAACAAAGGAGGCTGAAAGAAGCCGAACAGCTCTGAGCAGGGTTGATGATGCCTCTGTGAGAGACATCTTACAGATGTAGAAGTGTCTTCACCATTGAAGACAGTACAACTTCAGACAGGGACTCAGTGGGCGAAAGAACTGGAGCGTGGGGTATAAATGCCAGGAAGCTGTTGAGCAACTAAAGAGGCATCATTTCCTATGGTTTGATGCCTCCTTTGTCCAGCAAAACAAGATTTTGTGCATTACTTGTAATCTGGTGTGCCTACATTACAATGATATCTCACTTTGCCACCAGTTTATCCTCCCCTTTGCAATAAGCTACAAACTCTTAAATTTTAACTACCTATTTGGAGTTAGTATTAGTTACAGTGGCTTGCAATTATTAACATATTACTGTAATTATAATTAAATTATTATCAATATGTCCTGCACATGAAATACCAATTAATTTTATCTATTCTGAGAGTCTGAAAAATCTTTTTGTAGTCAAGATCATTTAGGATAAAAAAGAGATACTAACATTCATAGATTCTTGAAATGTATTTTAAATGTAGCTCTTTGAAAATTTTCTAAAACTGTGGTGTGACAATGGAAAAAGCTCTTTCTGTAAAAAAAAAATACAGGAAACAGTTTTGCCAAAGTTTTTCTGCTTTCTGACAAAAACAATGCATTGTTGTACTTATATATGCAGAAATGTCTTCACCATTGAAGACAGTACAACTTCGGACGGGGACCCAGCATGTGAAAAGTACTGAAGCGTGAAGTATAAATGCCAGGAAGCTGTGGAACAACTGAAGGGCACACAGAAAACTAAGTCCAAATGAAACATTTGCCTTTGATCTGACAAACTGAAATGCAGTGTGTCTTTCCACAAATGTCAAAATGTTTCATGCTGGTGGAAAATAGTTAAAGAAACATTCAGGAATATCAGCATCATGTACTGTTTTATACTCCATCCCTCAGAACATTTTGGTATTTAGTCACTTTTGTTTCTGAAGAGGCTAAAAATAATCATCCTGCGTTTTCTGACAGATCCACAGTTAGAGTTTGACCACTTAGATCACAAGCAACAAAGTAACAAACAGGAATCCCCATGGATGCTCAAAATATTCAATTTGACACAAAGTACCTTGTGGTCAATAAATCTGGTAAAGATGCATTGTATCCTTTGTATACAACAAATAAATTGAATTTTTCATTTAAATGCGAAACTAATCTCATTTTAAATGAGTCATAAAGACCTAATCAGTGTCTGTATAATATGTTCCATTCATACTAATTAAGTGCCATGTGACTGCTGGATTTCTTGACATTTGCCGTTATTACTCTCAGTTAGCAATGACACACTGTTCTATAATTACTGCTGAAAATACTACTAGAATTTAGTATTACATGGCTTATTTAGAGGATTTTTTTAATTTACTTAACATCTTCTAGGATTCATTGCACAACATTGCTAAACACTTTAAATGTGACATGTCTTACACAGCTAATAAATATTTTAGATTGTAATTACTGAGTTTCATAATCTGTGCGTAATTTAGATTCCTCTCTAACCGTAACATGCACACGCACACTCCCCTGTATGCGCACAGATTTCATACATAGAAGAAACTTTGTTCTTGCTGCTGTACTTACTGTAGCAGCATTCAGGTTTAAAGTGGGATTTAGGTATTGCTAACATGCAACCCAAACAAAAAATTAAGTGTGTGCATTCTGATCACCAACACAGTCCTCTGCCATGACCAGTTCCAAAAAGAAAACAGATGTGAACTACTGTCCAGATTTATTTTTTTTCTGTTTAGCTTAAAAATTTTCATATCGTTAAAGATATACTCTGTTGACTAAGGTATTTTGTTTGATTTTTGTAAAAAAAAAAAAAAGAAAAGAAAAGAGAAGAAAGGGTTTCACAATACAAGGGATATTTTCTGCAAAAAATTAACAGTTTTCAAACAAATATGGGCCCCAGATAAATTGCTGTATGTGCTTTCAATAGCTAATTTAATTATAAATCACTCGGAGAGCTGTTGGCTGTTATTTATACATGTCACTAGAAACGCTGGTTTCAGTAGGGTGTCTGTTTCACGCTATTGGACATAAGATCAGGAAAATCAGAGCTATTTTCCATCTGTATCTTTTGACCTTGTTAAAATTGGATGTACGATTTCCGAAGCAGGGGTATTTCTATCCTGTGTCTACATTTGGCACAACGTGACACAGGTCTGGTTTGCTGCCCGCCAGCTGCAGCTCTGTGCTGGGCTGCTCTGGGGGAACCTCATTTGCCTCCTTGGGACAAAGCTTTCATCGAGGGTATTCCCCAGGCACGGCTGCAGCACATCTGAAATGGAAATAGCAGCAGCAGAAGGTAAGCCTGTGCACAGGACAGATTAGGTGTCTGTGCTCCCAAATCTTTGCCTGCAAGTGTCAGAAAAACTATCTTTAATAAAAACAACACATTTAAAAGATACGAGGGAAGGATCTGGATTTTCTAACGGGTGGCACTCATTCGAAATTTGATTTTGAAAGCAGGTGATTGAACAAAAATCGAGTTCATAGTGTCCCTTCAAAAAAACCTTAGTACTAAAATCTTGCATCAATGAATCTGAAAGATGCGTAAAAACTGAATGGGCTTCATATTATTTAGTTTTTTTGTATCAGCCTAAGAACAAAATAATTAATCTGTTTGTTACTAGTTTTATTTCAGGGTTCTTATCCATTAGTGTAGGAATATTTGTATTATCCTTAAACAAATGTCAGGCTAATGTTTGCCTCTAGTTTTATGTTAATTGACACAAATTAAAATATTTCCACTTCTCTAAAATTAACCTTTACTGAAATATAAAAGTAAAAAAGACTAGACAAAATCTGAGCCAAAATGATTCAACACTGCTCTTTTACCCAGCATTAGCATTTTCTGGGTGCATATACTATTCTATTTTATTCTGAAAATCCTATTAAAATAATAATAACAAGGACTGAGGCTGCTGCTGCATTAGATATGCTGGTGAAACTGGGCTCCCTCAGAGTTCCTCCTGCAAAATCCCTGCTGTTATGACCATTATTAGTCATAATGGCCAGTTCAGATTCTCAACTATTTTGTAGATTAAAACAGTAAATAATTTAATAGTCTCTTAAGGGAAATACTGGGTTTTATAGTTTGGAAAACAAAACCAGATGGGCAAAAAAAAAAGAAAAGAGAGGAAAAAAGAAAACTGAAACCACCGCTCCTCCTCAAGTTCGTGACAATTGTGCTACAGGGACCCACGCTATATGTGACAAGATCTGTTTTTGTATTAAATTCAAGTAAATAAGGTTATAGTTCTGATTTTACTCTGATTTTTCTCCCACATTTCAGTGAGAGTTTTGGTGTTGTATCTGTGCACATTTAACAAAGTGACATAAGCCCAACATATACCATGTTCAACAATATCCATATTTCGTTATCGGAGAGCATAACAATAGTTCTATTGTGTTGGGCAGCTCTCCTCAGAGGTGGAAGGAAGGCTGCACACGGGCTTCCAGAGTGGTCCAGAAACACGATGGTGACACCAGGCTGGCTCATGTAAACAGGAAATCAAGCCAGGATGTAAACTGGACTGCTTCCTTATTCAGTAATACTCAGCTAAAAATAAACAGGTTGAATAAAGGTAGGAAAGCAAATTCTCTCTGTAAACTCATTTTTCAAGTTGAATTTTTCAATACGTGATAGAAAAATTCAAATAAAATGAGTTTTAGTTTTGCTTTATCAACAGTCCTGTAATGAGATTGCAGTCACATCCAGAGGGGCTACTGGGAAAAGGAGAACAGAAAGTTTCTCTTTCCAGAGAATAGTAAGGACTTGGAGATGAAGGTTGAAAAGGGATATGACTACTCTTTAAATATAATATGACTACTCTATAAATATATCAAGAGATTAAAGAAATCAAGGGAAAGGAAGATTTACTTAAGCCAAATAACAACATTATAATAAGAACTAATAAAGGCTGACTGTAAAATCTAGAAATGATTAAGCATCTTATTCTGAGAAGAATAAGAAGTTCTCAAGCAGCTTTTACAGAGTGAGGAGGAGAAGCTGGGTTGTTTGGAGTTTTTTCTGTAAGAAAAATATGGCCTTGCTGACAAGGCTATCATGTGGGATTCACCTGGGAGATCCCCTGCAGTCTTCAGTTCCTTATGAATTCTCTGACTGCTGACCATCTCTGTCTCAGAATGAAAGTCATTCAGAAAGGGAGGAATTCTTCAGAATTACTTAGGTAATGGGAGAAGTACACATTATACACAAACCATTAGTGAAGTTTCCCTTCTGCAGAAATCTATTGGCAGTACTGTACTAAATATTGTGATTGGATGCATATTATGTTTTATTGAAGGCATACAAAGAATGTGGCAATTCATTTAGCCTTTGTTACTCCACTGTCTCCATCAGCTATGCCAGATGCTGTACAACAGGCTCAGAGCACAACTATTAGCGAGAGAGCAAAAAAGGCATAATAGCCTCAGGAATAGCCAAAATCTGTGGGACTGACATTATTCCATTAGGAGCAGATGGACATAGGGCAAGAACAGTAAAGGAATAGCAAAAGTCATGAAGTGCAAGCTCACGGCTGAAGTGCAAGCTCCTGCCGTGATATATAAACTTGCGTACAATGTCATTAATAACACTGTCAAGCTTCATCTCACAATACATCATGTTGTTTGCCTCCACTGACTATGCAAGATTTTCCAAAACCTCACTGCTATAACACTGGGAGGTTCTTCTTATTTCCAACCTCTATTTTTCAAGGATGTTTTTTCTTGTGTAAAATATCTCTTTATTGCAATCATCTTTGTCTTACTATATTAGAGAAGCTACACGTTTACTCTCTTATGCCATAAACTTCTAATCGTTCCTAACGAGTCTTCTCCATAGCTGGAGAATCAAATTAATTATTTGAGCTGAATCAACCTTTCTTGGATAAAGAAGATTAGATATGTACCAAGTTCCAGATTACTGAAAAAATTCCCGAACCTCTGGGTCCACTTGCCAAGGATGAATGGTAAAAGACACGAGGAGTGAAGACAGTTCTGAGGGAAAAGAAGCAAACAGGAGGAAGATTTTGGCCAGAGTTTTGCTGCATAGTGGTAAGCAAGAGCAGACCAGCATGTCACTTAAAAGATCCATGCATGCTGCCTGAGAACTGCAGCAAGGAACAGCCAAGGGTGCCCTAATGGGTGACCATCATTATTCCAACCAGAAATTGTATGTTGCACTAGGAGTACAATGCAAATGTCCATAAGCCATAGTCAAACAGAGCACATTCCATTCCTACACACTCCATTAACAGCTCATCAAGGCAGTGGCATTGCTGCAGACTTTGTGACATTGACACAGGACCTAGAAGCCAAGCAAGTCAACTGGTCCAGCATTCCGAGGAGGGCCACAAGGATGATCCGGGGGCTGGAGCACCTCTGCTATGAGGACAGGCTGCGGGAGCTGAGACTGTTCAGTCTGGAAAAGAGAAGACTTTGGGGGGACCTAATAGCTGCCTTCCAGTACCTGAAGGGAACCTACAGGAAGGCTGGGGAGGGACTTTTTACAAGAGTGTCCACTGATAGGACAAGGGGAAATGGGTTTAAGTTGAAGGATAATAGATTTAGACTGGATCTTAGGAAGAAATTCTTCAGTACGAGGATGGCAAGACTTTGGAATAAATTGCCCAGAGATGTTGTGGCTGCCCCCTCCCTGGAGGTGTTCAAGGCCAAGTTGGACGGAGCCTTGAGTAGAATCATAGAACGGCCTAAGCTGGAAGGGACCTTAAAGATCATTTTAATCCAGCCTCCCTGCCGCCAGGGATGCCACCTCTCGACTAGATCAGGCAACACATGGGGACCGAGCCTGATCTAGTTGAGAGGCGTCCCTGCCCATCACAGGAAGGTTGGACTAGATGATCTCTAGGGTCCCTTTCAACCTAGGCCATTCTATGATTCTATGATTCTATGATTCTATGATTCAAGGAGGGCTTTCTTCAGAGCAGGGCTCATATGATTCAGGCATGGTGCCTCAGGCCCACTGATAATGCTGGGTGGATAAATAAGGTTCCTAGTACTTTCTCCCCCCGTGTGTAGAACTTCCAGAGAAACCCAGAGATGGCGGAAAGAGAAAAGCCCAGACAGATTTGGCCATGAGCTGAATGTCTCAGTTCAGGAGTCCCAGTTCTGATCTAGAGACTCACCAAGTACATCCTAGTTGGCAGGGGCAGAATCTAGGAGGCAGCTCTGAGAACGAGGAATCATGACATGGGAGAGGTAGTGCATGTTCTCATTCACGTATCGGCTCTGAAGGGGAAGGATTTTTACACCATCTAGAAGATGATGAGATTATGACAAGATGTAAGTGAAGACTCTTTTACAAAAGCCTGCAAAACAGCTGCCCTCTAGTGCAACGCAGTTCACTCTAACATCCACCCTGTTCTTAGTCCTCGCGTCCTCAAGGATTTCTTTTCTTCCTTGTTGACATACTTTAGCCTTTTGCCACCAAAAAAATCATTAATATATTCTTATTTTTGATCATTAACAAAGGTGATTAATAGAACCACTGAATGATACTGTGCCCCAGACTGAATTCTAAGAAATTCCACTTGTGAGTAGTGACCCAGAAGATCATCTTGCAAACACAGCTCACTCTTTATTTACCAGTTTCATATTTACTTTACAATTCCTGAACTAATCCCCATCTCCTTACTGTAACCAGTCATTGATGAGCATTGCCTGGTTGTTCACTAACATTAGATTTGTCTCCTTTGCTTTTGTTTTTTTAAGAAATAAATGTCAGCACTGACTCTGAATACTGACATGTGTGATCATTAAAAAGAAATGTTTCCATACAGTTTTTGCTTCTCTAATCAGACTATTATGATGGAATATTCTTTTAAAAAAGCTGGCTTCTGTCTGCTGAAACCTATATTGGCACTTGTTGAATTAAATTTGATGAAACAAAAGAATCCAGAGAATGAAAAATATTAGCATTCAATGTTCAGTAGTTAAAACTATTCCCTTCTAATAGTACAGACTTTGGGCTTCTGAGTTTCATAGCAAACTAAAGTGAATAGTAAAATCTACAAATTTATGAACTAAAATAGAAAGAGGAAGAAAAAAATGATTCAGTTGTGATAAAAGGAAATCTGTGCAAAGAATAAGGGTAGAATACAATGCAGCTGTTACAGTTCAGCATCACTCATTGAAGAAAAATAACATGATGCTGTTTTAAAATTATCTTTTTCCTCATTTTACGTAGCTCTTATATACAAAAATGCAGTAATTGTGCAAATAAATCATTCATAAAACTATTTTGCACATATATTTGGCTGTCATTTTTGAGCATGAACTCCTGAAAGTGCTAAGATTTCAGCATTAATGTATCTTGGCTGCAGTATTGATTGTATATATATTTTCTGGTTAAGTATTTAACTCTAAACGGTTCAATACTTTTTCCTTACTGATTGTTGTACCAATTTATACTTTCCTGTCACGGGTTAGGGCTGAGCCGGCCACTAACGTGGACAAACGCTCTCTAATAGTAGCACACACTGAAAGTTCTGAAATTTCCAGAATGCTTTCAGTGCGTGCTACTATTAGAGAGCATCTGTCCATGCTAGTGGCTGGTCCAGCCCTAACCCATGACATTTCAACAAGTGGAGAACACCTCGATTTCCATCCATCACAAAAGAAACTCAAATTGATTAGAGTCAGAAACCATTATGCTTGGTTATGTTTTCTAAATGCAACATGTTCTCTGTACTTGGAAAAAGTGACATACTTGTTACCTCACCAGATGCGGTCAGTAGGCAATTTTTTGCCAACATAGGTGTTTTTTTGTTGTTTTCACATAAGTATTAACCACCTCAATCAAAATGCAAAATTCATATTCACTGCCATCTGGATGGTGATACTGTCCAGGGACTTTGCGTTTACAATTTGAGAATGGCTTCCCCTCCCCTACTGATGTAATTTCACATGCTGAATAAACAAGATATAAATCACCATTGAGTATTATAGCATATACCAAGCATTTTCAAAACAGAATGTAACTGGATGGAAATTATTAATACCAAGAAAGAAAGACAGCATAAGGACGTGGGTAGAGCAGTAAAGATCAAGTTGTGCCTTCCATTACAGACCGCATCTTGTCATATGTCGAAGAAACAGCAAAGCCAACTTGCATGATGGAGAACACTCTTGAGTACTTCTGATTTATGAGAGCAACAATCACAAGCAATGTACAAAAAAAAAAAAAGAGGCAAACTCATGCCATTAATGTTTTTTTAAGTTACAGCACATGCCCTATGATAGACACACTGCCTGGATTGTTGATGTTTTTTACAAACAACTATGGTGTCAGTATGTTAGAAAGATATATCTGCTGAAGAAGTGACCAGGAAATCTCCCAGAATAAGACACATAACCGATGAACATTTAATAGATCAAATCTGCTTTATATACATACAGGCTGTCTTACTAGGAATACCCGAATAATCCATCAAGAACTCTGTGCACTACATTTCTTTTTCTGCCAAACAATCAAGAACACAAGAGCATGTAACATAATAAACCACTTTCTTCCATGATTTATCTGGCAAAGTCAATGAGTAGGTAATATCACAGCTGAATGATTTGAATAGTAAATATAAAACTAGAGAAAACTAAATTGCTTAGGTCCATGCACAGCTACTTAAGCAGAATGCTCACTTATGGTTTAAATCTGCTTTTAATTGTAGCCTTTGCTTCCATTACACAAATCCAGTGAAGTGAACAGTCACAGTACTGTAAAACTAGTAGAACCAAATAAACAGTTTTTTAATACGCTCAGCAAAATTTGCCATCCCTGAAAAGCCTGGTCTATGGTTAAGCTCAAATCTCGATGCTGCCTGAGCTTTTCTTTTTTATTAAGCCTTCATTCATTCTGAATGAATTGAATAGTTGCCTCCTATAACTTGCAGAAATGGAGATCCTCACAGGAGAGCAACACTGAGCAAGACTTTTATTCAGAGGCTTCTCAAACGCAGTGACCCCAGCAGCAGCGCTCAGCCCATGCCGTAGCATGGACATAGCATCTTGGAGCTGTCTCCTGCACGTACTTCCAAGGTGCAGAGCTCCAGCTGCCTGACTGTGTATCCATTTAATACATCTCCCATAAAAGACACCCCAGAGAAGCCATTGTTAAACTTCACGCTTATTATCCTGATACCAGTTTTTAAGCAGGACTCCAGAGCAGATCTTCAAAGCCCTGAACTAATAACCTGTGCTGGTTAAACCAGAAGAAATGGTAATAAACACTAGAGTTAGCAGACATCAGGATAAACGCAGTTCAATGAAGAAGAGTCAACATGGCTTTTGTAAAGGGAAGTCGTGCTTCACTAATCTACCAAAGTCCTGTGACAGAGTCAATAAAACATGTTGGCAACACAGATCTGTTTGATACCATCTGTCTGGATTTCCAGAAGGCACTCAGAAAGTTGCCTCCCCCGAGGCTCTTGAGGAAGCTAATCAGACATGAAGAAATGTTCAGAAGATAGGAAGAAGGGAGAGGAACTAATAGTTGTCTTTCACGGCAGAAAGAGATCACACATGGAGTCCCACATGGCTCTGTGCTGAAGTCTGCATTGCCCAACACAGATCACAAGTGATCAGAAAACAGTGTCAAAAAGGGATGAAAATATTTGCAGATGACGCTGAGTTAGTCGGACTGATACAGGCTAAAGTTGATTGCGGACTCACAGAAGAGCCTCCTACTGTGTAATGACTCAGCAACAAAAAATTCACTGCAGAGAAATGTAAAATGAAGGCAAACGATGTTAGAAATCACTAGAAAAGGAATGAAGAACATAAAATATCATTTTCCTGTTGTATAAATACATGGCATACACCATGTCTTCAATAGACTTCATAGTTACTTATCCATACGAAGACATACATAAATACTGTAAGATATGCAGATAAGTGCACTAAATATGGTCAAAGATATGGAGTGGTTACAGGATGAAGAAAAATAAAATAGATGAAGCTTTTTGTTGTGAAAAGCACTAAGAAGACATGTGCTAGAGATCAATAAAATCAGGAGTGGCCTGGAGAAGGTGAATAGGGAACAACTGTTTCTTTCAGTCCATAATCTGGAAGATATCAAACGAAACCAGAAGATTCCGGCCTCCAGGTGAACAAAAGGAGCTATGTCTTCACATAACTAACCAGTAGAACTTGTGACAGGACATTGTGGATGCTAAAAATATACCTGAATTCAAAAAAGAATTTGATAAATTCATGGAAAAAATGGATACCAAGAGCTATTCAGTACAAAAGTATAGCATCTAGATTAGGAAGCCCTAGAATAACTGATCACTAGATACTAAAAAAAAAAAAAAATTATAGAAAGGGTCTCCAAAGGGTCCTTATAATCTTTTCAGGACACTCACTTGGTGGTCACTATTGGAAACAACGTGCAGAGCTCAATGAAACTCTGCATTGCTACTATTCAGGTTTGAATTGGGGTTATTCCCTGTGTACAGTCAGTGTGCCTGCAGCATAAGTTCTCATATCGGGCACGCACAGCCCCCTACTTCTTTTGGAAACATCAAACCTATTGTGCACACCTCCAATGTGTTGTGAATGTTCAGGGTTTCCAAAACTGCCAAGGCTTCTCTCACAACGGTGCGTGCTCATTGTTATTGCTAAAATGACGGATTTGCCAGGAAAAGGGCTATTGCATACCACAAGAACTTAGATAAATGCTGAATTGTTCTATATTGCTCCAGACAAGATTTCTAAGTGAGAAAGAAGAAGTATTCATGAGAAAACAGGAGGATGGCAGTCCTTCTTGGAATATTCTCTTTCATCTGGAGCGATTGTGGCTTCTCTGAACAGAAAGATAGGCTTTATATCCTTTGGTTGTTCTTATTTTCATTGTCTGCAGATGAGTTGCCTCTTTGTCTCTGCTTGGTGGTAGGATCTAAGGGTTTGTTAGTTACTTTTCTTTGCCCTTGTAATTTTTGTCATCACAAATTGCATTCATAATGAGAGGTGGTTGAGTTCATGGGAACAGCCTCAAATGACCGCTTTTTTTGCCAAATTAGTCTTCCTGGTCCATATTATGCCTGTGAATGATGCTCTTGAATGCAGAGGTGTGGCTTTGCAGTGAAGTAAACCAAGATAGGCTCTTAATCATCTTCATTTGCTTCAGTGTTTGCTTTGTTGTTTCAACATAGTTTTCAAAGTCCATTGACCTCTGAATAATACAGGCTGCAAGCATGTCTATGAAACCTCCATGCCTTTCAAATATTTGAAATTCCTGAGATATTTAATGTGTTCTATTATCTGAAACAACTTTATCATAGATGTTGTTGGCTAATGCTGTCCTGTTGTGATTCATTTCCTTGCTGATTACAAAATAATTGAATTTCTTTACTAAAACTAGTGCAATAGCCAACTCTGAGCAGGTCCTAGTCACCTCTGTGTTCAAATAATTCCATTACCAAATGCTTCTAGGCTCTGTTAGTTGCCTCACAAATGAGCACAGGCTTACTATAAGTGTATTCTTAAAATTCTCTGTAAAGCAAAAAAATTAATTTCTTCTGTTTCGCCTTGTTGGTTTTTCTTAAATTATTCTTGCATGTACTTTAGTCAGCACAATACCAGCATGAGTTCTGTGGGATTTTCCCAAAACCTATGCATTCTCCTCAGAGGAAGTGCTTCATTTTCTGTTAGGACTAGTCTTCTTCCTACAGTTAATTCTCTGTTTTTATTTTAGACATCTGCAGGACTTGATCAAGTTTTCTACTAGCTATTCAGAAGGCTGTTTGTTTTTTGTTTTTTTTCTTTAAAAGTATAGCATTTCTTCTCTCTGTGTCTGATAGATCATTTGTACGTTATGGTAAGCATATTGTGTTCTTGTTTCTCCTTGATGTTATATCTTTTACATCTTCTCATACTCTGAAATAGACTGAGACTTGTTTGTCAAAATGTAGTGTAAGCCTCCAGGCTTATATTAAATTCCAATCTATATTTTTCCATCTTTTAAGTTTTCTCACTGAGAAGTTAGCAGCGGAGATACCAAACCTTCTTCAAGAGTATTTTCTAGGACACGTTTACATGATTCACCAACCTTGTCCAGACTGTTATTCTTGCTGTCCTTATCATTGTGTCTTACTTCAAAGTTCTTGTACATGCATTATGATTTTCATGTGTCTCACAATGAAATATGGAGAGTTTTCTTACTGTTACTAGTATGACTTTCTAGTGAAGGGAAGGCTGGTGCTTTTGACTGTTGCTGAATGACAACAGATGAACTTTCTGATATCCAGTGACAATGCGAAATAATTCTTCTGCCTGAGCATAATTCTACCTCAGCATCAGTGTTCTCCATTTTCTCCATTCCTGCCGCAAGGCTGCTCCAAGGGCTGCTTATGAAGCACCTTATAAACCAGTAGAATTTTCCCTTGTTTTACAAATGTTCAGGAATTATCAGCCTTTCCAGCTCACACTCTGCCTCAGCAGTCAGCTCAGCAGAAGCAGCCAAACACTAAAAAGCTGGAGCTGCTATTGATTTCAACTGCTTGGCTTCTCTAACAGGAAACATTATACATGGGTGTTTATTGCAGATTCCTCTCATTTCATCTCCTAAAGGATTAAGAAAATATAATTAATCAGTAACAAACAATGTAGTTTCAATTTTACAGAGTCATATCTGAAGCTGGAAAATGTCCCAAATAACAGTAAGTGTTGCTGGTGGATGTTCCCAGCAGCAACTGCAATCCGATTTCTGTGGGAGATTCTTATGCAGCCAACGGCCGGGCAGGGGACAATGTGGGAGCAGGTGTTTGTGGCATTTTGTCCTGTACCGTATTTCTGCCAGAGGAGATCAGCCCTGCTTAAACCTCTTGTTCCACATGCTCGGCGAGGAGGAACGGAGGCAGCCAGCATGAACGCTCGACCACAGGGAACAGGTTGTGGGAGTTACTGCCAGCGCTGCTGAGTCCTAGTCGGCACCGGCTTGAGCAGCTGGTTATTTAGAGTGTGTTGGTAGGTGCTGATTTCCAAATTTCTTCTCTGGGGTGCAGCCACAAGAAATGAAGACTTAAGTTTAAGAACATTAATATTAGGTAATTCTGATGTGCACTTTTATTCTGTCATTAACAATAATTTACAAAAGGAGAAACAAAATCAATCTCATAAATAATGTGATCTATCTTGGTAGAAAATGCACATAGCTTTAGTGTTTCAAAATACCTGCAGCTTCTGGACAAAAAAAACCCCTGTGAAGTATATATCTGGGTATCTTAAATAACTTTCTGAAGGTCAGGTAATTATTTTTTAATATTATTATTAATAATTTAGTTGCATGTAGATTATGGCCTATGAACACTAAATACTTAACCCTCTCACTCCTTTTATTCTAATTTTTGTGCACATTGCTCATCACACACTTGTCTAATACAAACTTCTTTATTTTGACCTACCAGTGATCTCAGTTGTTTTTCACAGAAGAACCTACCTTTCAAAAATATTTATGAAAATACATTTTCAGTCATTACTTTTTGCTCACTGTTTGAGTTTATCATTCACAATGGATTATGGCAGGGGGTTACTAAATGTGGATTTTTACTCACTAAGGCTTTAATTTCTACTGAAGTTGAATAAGAAAGATTCATGACCCAAACTTTAAGAAGTCAATATATCTTACTTTTTATCCAGTTTTAAATAACTATTTGTGAGACAGATGTATAGAACATAACATCCCTCAGCGTGACACCAAGTATCCTGAAGAGAACTTTGTCTTTTATTATACAATAATACCTCAATTTCTTCCAAAGACTTTGGTGAGGGACCTAAGCTTTTAAAAAACTTGAAAACATAAGTATACTACAAACACTGAGTGACCCTTGCCCGTTTGACCTCAGACATCTCTAATAGCTTTGTGAAACACCATATCACATACAGAGGTTTTGTTGATTTTTCTCCAACATATAAATCTGAAAAAGGTGTTTACTTTTTGGTATTATTTTGTGTTGTTTCTACCACTCTACTTATACAGACTTTCTCCTCATATGGCCTTTCTGTTCCAGAACTGCACCTGGAAGGCTTTATTTCCCTAGACTCTATCGATTGCAAAAGTAAACAAAGAGATTATTAATATTTTATTGTCATTCACACATTTGCCGTTATATCATTAAAACGCCTTTTCCTTTTTTGTATTGTATGCACAACAAGCCAAGAGTACATTAATGAAAAATTGATACGATGCATTTGCAGAGCTCCAAAGTCAAGTTTAACTGTAGAGATTGGCCTGAAGGCCCTCTGGAAGTAATTCAAAACCCAGCTGAATCTTTTTGCAACTCCAGAGAGCACTGCTGTATTTAGACTGTTTGGTGACTGTGTGGTTGATGCAAAGAAATATTTGCAGTCAAAGTCTGCTGCAAAAAGTGCTTATTACTGGTTATAACGTTCCCTATGAGGTTGATGCTGTTCTGTGGAAGATTTCCTACTGACTGCAGCGAGCACAGAATAAAGCTAAGCCATCTCAATATGTCTTTGTTTTGAGAAGCAAAGACCTTTTCAAGCAGGAAGAATTTTTGTATGAACTCTATGCTATGTTTTGGGAGAACCAATCTCAAAGTCTTTATTCTGGAAAACTTCCATTGAAAGCAATGGCTTAAAGCTGAAGAAGACCAGTTCCGTCCCAGATAGTCAATGTCTAACCTTAACTATTAAAAATTCTGCTTCAAAGTAAGGAAAAGAAAAGTTGATCTGGCATTTTATTGAACTTTATTTCACTGGTGAAAAATGTAAATGAGCAGTGACAAAAACGTCAAGGCTGACATTTAATCTACTCTTCCTCCTTTTCTTACATATTTTTGCATATTCCACATAACTCCTTATCAGTTCATTTAAAAAAAATGCATTTTATGTCTATTTTCCCAATGTTTTGACTCAAAATTTTCATGCACGCACTATAATTTGCACATTAAAAGCCAATTTACAATGCAAAATTTCATACTAATTTTTATATGCAATTCAAATTGCTAGAACAATGGCTCATACATAAAAAACATCGTGTTTTGAAAATGTAATCTTATGTGGGCAATAGACTGCTATTGCACCTACAAAAGAGTATCATAAAACAGTGAAATGTGTCTCACAAGTCATAGCAAAAGACACATTAGCACTCTAAGCAGTAGTTTGCTTCCATGAAAATTAGCTCTGAGAAGTTACAGTGGGAAACTGCGTGCCTGGGTTTTCCATTAGAGTACTAAGTGAAAGATGTGAGGTTATTTTCATTTTTGTCTGGCTTCTGTTCTTCTAACCCACATGAATATACCCACTTACTTGGAATTTTCTGGAAAAATCCCACTGAATTTTAAAAAGAATACTTAGGGGTTTGTGAAGCATCTGAATCAGACTGTGTTGGCTGAATGCCTTTGGGGAAGCTATCACCATTAGTCTGCAGTCAGGAATACGATGTTGCATCTCAGCAGCAATGTCTGGAGCTGCAGAAAGAGTAAGGGAATGCAGAATTTCCTTTTCTGCACTTTACACCTGCCCTAGTCACTTCTCAATTAATACCAGAGGATGGTTTTTACAGTGATCAAGGGTAGAATCTGGCCAGCCTTTCAGCAGTCAGATGGTTCTGCCACAGAAGTATTACAAAGGTGTTATGTGTCACAAGACCTAAAGAAAGGCAGAAATAGTCACACTTTGGAGATCTCTGGTGTCTCATCAAATCACAAGCTAGCATGGCATCAGTTCTGTAGCCTGAATAAAAGGGCTCACATTTGAGACTTTTCTATGAGGTAACAAAATGATCCCTTTTTGTTAACGATTCCTGACATTGCGGGTTTGTTGGTAGGCCCCATAAATGCCCCTTTAAATGACACAGACCCATTGCACAGCCTGTGTATGCGATAATCCTGTTTCAAAGCATGCAGAGGGAGACATGCTGAAATGTACTTGCTATTTTTAAGAGTTAGTTTTGTTATGGGTTGCTCTTAAGGTCTTACTATCCTGAGATTTTTACTATCCTCATTTACTGTGTTTGCACTAAGTTCTCTCTATGCAGCCCAGAGTAAGAGCAGGGTGACCACAGCCACTCTTCAGAGCTCCGGTCTGTACCTTATAACGGGACTAAATGTTGGTCACTGGAGTAAATAATTTTTTTCCATTGTGAACTAAAATCCACGTTAGGTAGAGAAATTAATATTTACCATTTACACACACAGCATTTCATGTTTCTGAAATACTGAAAACATTTTAAATTGATTAATCCCATCTGTCATACACATTGAGGTCAAACTCGGTTTTATGGGAAGCAGTGTTACTCAGGATTAACTCAGATGATCTCGATTTCTCCAGCTTTACATGATAATATAATTTGGTTTTTAGTGTTTATGAATATTTTAAAGAGGTTAAAATATTGAATCAAATTTTGTCCTGATCTGCAAAGTCGTTGCTGTGGTATTATAGAACTCCATAGTTTTAAGCAATGTCAGTATCTACCTGTTTTGAGGTTAATCCTATGTAAGGGGTTACTATGTTTGTGAGATGAAATTTATGCCTGAGATAATTCACTGAACACAAGTATTTGCCAACACCCTAGGTGCTTGCTACAAGTGCGTTACAAGTGTAAAAATTCAGAGCAGGACAACATGTTACCAAATTTCCTCATGGCTACATCAGTGCACATAGATCCAGGCAGACACTCATCCAGCAGAAGGAAAGGTTTATTTTATTGCAAAGAACTGCTGGTAGGCTGGCACAGAGAAAGGAGAGTGAGCCTACAGACTGCTAACTAGGTCCAATACAGCACATCCTCATCCTACCCTTATTATTGTATTTTATAGAATTAAAATATGTATTTAAATAATTGCTGATTTAAAAAAAAAAAACAAACCCTGCTTAAGTGAAGAGCCGATGGTTAACTCTTATTCATGGCCACAAGAGGAAAACAAAGAAATGACTGGCTTAATTTATAGCCTGGGAAGTTTAGCATAGACGTTAGGAAAATGCTTTCCAACCTAAAGGATTGTTAAATACCAATAGAGGTTGTCTCAGAAGGCCATAGACTAGGAAGGCTTTAGGAAACCGGATGTCTTAAGAGCAGTTAGGCACACTTTTATGGAGATCTAGGACACAGCTGACTAGCTCAGTTTAATGGTTCTCTGATCTCTTGAAATGCCATCCAGCTTTTCAGTACTATGATTCCAGAGGGGCAGCACTGGTGTGCAGTACAAACAGTCCTGACAGTAAACGACCAGCTTGAAGCAATTGTACAACATAATAAAAATGAGAGAAATGAAATGTCCTCACGGTTTTCTTACTACTCTTTATCTCAAAGTTATGTATTATATCAGGTCAGCCAAGAAAACAAATACCATATTCTGATGCAAGCCAGTGCTGTCTGTGTTGCCCACATCACTGTTTCTTTTTCCCTATCTTGATTACAGATCAGAGAAGCAGAGGCCTGAAATTGCAGTTGTCAGAACAAGAGGTCACTTGAGTCATTGCCATTTTCAGAAATGTGGCTTATGCCCTCAGAATTTTCTCTGGGAACATTTTCTTGTAAATGAGACATATTTCACATCACCGTGCCTTTGCAAGTTGACAAAGTGGGATAGAATGGCTGAAGGTTTTCTGCCTGGGCTTTTTTTGACTGCATAAACATTAGAGCAATACTTTCTTGGTTTGGCCACTTCTATGGCTCACTGCCTGCACTTCTGGTAAAGAAACAGTTTAAATGAACTAAACGGAAAACTGATGCCCTAGTGCAGCCATATTGTCTGCATCAACCCCTTTAGAGAAAGCAAATCTTTTTGAGTAGCTAGAACTCAGCCTCTGAATCGAATTCTTCCTACTGTAACTCCTTTGATGTGTATAAACCTGTCTTTCGTTTTCTTCAGTTTTGACATGTATTTTTCATGGTACAAATTACATTTGTCTGTAAAAATCCAAACTCTGACCTGAACGCAGTCTTGGCCATCTGATACTGTAAAATTAGAAGCTGAGCGCTGAAATGACACATCTGAAAATATACAGAAATTTTAATTAATATTAGAGGAAACAAAACAAAAAAAATCCCCAGCAGATAAGCTTCACTGATGTTCCCCTTAAATCCTGATTTTATTCTCACCACAAAAATTACCTGTCTAGCAGGTGTCTAGAAAGCTAATAGCTGATTTTCTCATGTGCATTCATACTTTGCCCATAAGTACAATCTGCAAAGATGCAAAGGGACTGCAAATGTTACAAACATTACATCAAATGCTGGTCCAAACCAAAACGAAATTATGTTCCAGTTTTGCACCACTAAATCCCCAGCACAGGTCAAAGACACCACCAGTAGCCAACAGAAAAAGAAATCCTAGCTGAGCTCTGAGCAAAAGCTTTACTGCACCAACCACACTGAAGGAGGAATAAAAAATACTAGCATAAATGAAGAATAGAAAGTAAGCTACACATTCACTAAATAGCAGACAAAATAAGTGCATAGTATTTGTAGTTCTCAAATGCTTCAGAGGACTGCAGAGTATTTAGTGGAAATGTTTCCAAATTGCCATCTAAACCGATGGATATCTTGTTCATACATGTTACATTACCGAAATTGGGCATTACTATATTTAAATGAGGTTTTGCTGAAGTTTTTCATGTCCTACCAGTTTTAGACTAAGCCAAACAGTGGTTTATTGAAACCGAAACATTTTCCACTCAGTCTGGCCTGAAGACAAGCCCTTAAGTGACTTTAATTTTGGAATTGTTTCAACGCAGAAAAGAAAGTTTAAAGATGCTATGCTAATCATGTTAATTTATTTTTCCTGCACAGAATTTTTTTCCCAGCTTTTATATTTGTTAGCTATATTTCCAAGACGTTAACATCTACCTCTAATTCTCTTTGCATTTATTGTGTATTCTAAATGGGAAATCTAACTAAAGATTAGATTACGATGTTTAGAAAGTATGCTGTAAAATATAACTCCTAATAGCTTCAACTACGTACTCATGGGGTAACAGGAGCTGAAATACAAATTTAGCATCTAGGACAGTCTGAGATCAATAAGGCACTTAATTTACAATGACATACTCTGTTGGGCAAATTAAAATAGACGATACTGACTGTGCTACCTACAGGCCCTAATATATCTAATGCTTACTGTTCAAAGATACCCCATTTTATGTAAAAATGATATACGTCTTATATATGCAGAGTTGTGATAAACCCTGCAGCTTTATCTTTCAGGCCCAGCAGTAATTCCCGTGCTTTTCTGCTTCTGCAACATTTAGTCCAATCTCAACAAACCTGTAGGAAAAAGAAAAATGTTTCCCCCATCTTTATAAACACAGTTCACCCTGGCAGACTACTAAACTCAATTTAGCTCAGTAGCAGGCCCAGCTTGTGGTTGCAATCTCGTTGAGTTCGTTATTGTTACACATTGCTTTCGTGGCTTTGATTGACAGGATTGATAGTTACAAAGCACCTGGGTGGGGATCAACTCTTTCCCTTCTTCCTCCACTAGCTAGTTTCACAAGTTTAGTTCCTTAGCTCATTCTCAAGGAACTGAATGTTTTCATTAGCCTTTGGCTATGTTTTGAAACTTTGTAGCCCCCACTGGGGAGGCTAAAGCTTTCCACCCCGCACTCAACCCTTTCATTCACGGGGATGACTCTTACTTCACCCTCTGAAGCAGTCGCATACTCCAAATTTTGTACATGCTGGACTTAGAAGTGAATTACTGGTATTTCACCTGAAAGGACCAGCCTGCTCTGCCTAAACTGGTCTTCCAGGAACAACAGCCTGTTTCAAAACACTCAGCTTCTCCTGCCTGTGATAATTCTTACCGAAAGGATGGTCAGAGAGCAGTCATTACAGTGGGGCTGCAGCTTTGAACAAAACGAAAGCAGCAGACACGGAGCTACTCTTGCTGGCTTCTTAGTCATGTGAGAACTACAAAAAGTACAAACAAATGTTTCAATCTGCAGGTTGTGCATTCCTACGCTGCTCCTTAATGTGTTTCTCAGTGGCATGAAGGGAGCTCAATCAGCAAGACGCAAATGCAGCTCTGCAGGATTCTGCCTGCCCTCCTTGGTGACCCTAATGACCCATCAGGTTGTTTTGTGGAACAAATCTTCTAACTTCACCAAACTCGAAGGAAAGACTTTAAGATTAGTCTTTTGCAAACTTTCCATACATTAAACAACTTCAAACCTTTCCAGAAATGACAAAAAGTAGACTGTCAGTAGGCTGTATTACTTTCCACTGACTTCACTGGCTTTAGTTCAGACAAACTGAGATGTACAGATATTTAAAAAGACCTATGAAGCTGACCTTTACATTGAGAGCCAAAAATATTGCTTCAGGATTTTGAGAAAAGGAGACTAATATTGATGCAGAGTATGCACCAGTAAATTAAAAAATATAGAATAAAGAACAAGATTGTGGCAATTAACAAAAAGAAATGTTTTTCTGAAATCCAGAATATTCAGAATTCAGGTTACATATAGTAGAAATAAAATAAATTAAAATAGCAATGTGTCCTTAAGGTACATAAACAACTGTAACCTCACTTCAGAGGCAAGTCACATAATAATCAGACTACTAGAATTAAGGCCTTTGGTGCATTTAGCTCCTAAATAATTAAAACTGTTTTTTAAAGCCATATTCACATCTTTGATGTAAATGTTGTTTTCCAGCCTGAGAATACCACTCAGGGCTGTTATTTATGGGATTCTCCAAATAAAATTGTGTAGAAATATTTACTCTGCACAACAGAGGACGTACAAGTCATTAGCTAACCTCCTTTGGCTCTCAGTTCAGAAAGCAATTCAGAGCATCTAATTTGAGGTCCTGAAACAGTTCAGAGCATGAAAACTAAGCAAGCTTCTTGTTCCCATAACCAGGAACCATGGTCCCACTGCCTGTGAGCCCAGCACCATCCTGCACATTACTTTGCCCACAGCCCCCACCATGAACGTGTGAACATGTAAACCCTAACGCAACTGCACGGCACTTCTGTTTTCTGTTCTGTTTCCCATCTTCTTGATGGGTTTGGCAAGCAGGAGCATAGAATCATAGCATGGCCTGGGTTGAAAGGAACCGCTAAAGACCATCATCCCCATAGGCAGGGACATCTTTCACTAGATCAAGGTGCTCAATGTCCCATCCAACCTTACACACTTCCAGTGATGGGGCATCCACAACTTCTCAGGGCAACAAGTTCCAGTGTTTCACCACCCTCATTGTAAAACATTTCTTCCTTATGTCCAATTTAAATCAACGCCCTTTCAGTTTAAAACTGGTGGCCCTTGTCCTCTCACCACAGGCCTCGGTAGAAAATCTTTCTCCATCTTTCATATAAGCCCCCTATAAGTAATGAAACACCACAATAATGTCTTCCCAGAGTCTTCTCCAGGCTGAACAACTCCAACTCTCTCAACCTTTCTTCACAGGAGAGGTGTTCCAGCCCTCTGATTATTTTTGTGGCCCTCCTCTGAACCTGCTCCAACAGGTCCATGTTCATCTCGATATGCTGAAGCCTTCAGTGTGGATGGTGCCAGGTACAGGCTGTTTCTGCAGCAGCTTTGCTGTCCCCACCAGTCTGCCATCCAAGTCAGCTGCTGCCTTCCCTAGGGCTAGAACCAGTCCTGACAGGTACACAGGGACTGCAGCAAAAAAAATAAATGTGTGAACTACAATTGATAATTAACATTGGATGTGAAAAGCAAACCACTCATTTACATGCCTTTATAAAATATACTTATGGGAAGTATAAAATGGAAATCAGAAGACCTAGGTAAGAATTTGACAAGCAAATAGGCCTTGACGTAAGACAAATTACAGGGAACTCTGTTACAATATTGAAGATACAAATTATGGATCCATGAGACTCCCAAGAAAATAAAAACAGCAATTACAAAGTCTCTGTATCCCATTTCAAATATAATATGCAGTCATATAAAAACACAAAGAGGTGTAATAAGGATGACAAGAGGTAGAGGATAAATTTTACATGAGGAGATATTAAACAGAGTCCTCACCTTGGAATAAAGATGATAGGGAATAAAAACATTATAAATTTATATAAAATCCTGATTAGAGAATGCATATGCACTATTACTCTTAATATAAAAACTAGAGTACATCATAGAGAATTACGAGGCAGGAGAATTAAATAAACAGATGTACTTTTTCACATTTATTAAAACACTGAACTAATTGCCACAGGAATTTTTGGATGTAAAAATAATTTTTAGTTTCCAGATTGTCTTGATCTCTGATTTTAATAATCTGGAGAGGTTAAAACACAAGGAAATAAAATCTTGTACGTTTTTATCTATTCTTTTCTTACTAGCCACTGTAAGAGGGAAGGTGCTTGTCAGACGGACCTTTGATCTGACTGGCACAGTTATACAAAGCAAATAACAATCTTTGTTTACCTTTTTTCCCAGCAGAAAGATTGGTTAAAATCATATTTTTAATCATAGTAAAAATACAACAACAGCAAAAGGATTATACAGTAAATAAGATGAATGTTAATATAAACTGATAAATTTTAAATAAAGACCAGGTAGGATATATCCAACCACACCTCAAGAATGAGAAATTTCATGTGGCAACATACAAATATTCTCATTTAAATTAGCATTTAACAGCATTACAAACCTGTAGCATGTGTATATATCTACAAAATTAACACCAAAAAAAAAAGTTTTCTAGGAATTATGAGAGTATTTTCAGAAGGCCAAGTGGTTGACACAGTTTCTAATGAGACTTCTAAAGGGCTTAAACATGAGTATGATAGGACAAACAGCTCTGTCCATGGGAAGGAAATCCACGCTCCTTATCATGTCAGCGTGATGACAAAATGGAAAACAAGTGCATATACCGTATTTTCATTTTTTTTAAAGAAAGTTTTTCAAAGTTCCTTTTCAAAACACATTCAGGAAAGGCTTAAAGAACAATCCAGAGCATGGGAAGTATCTTCTCTGAAGATTAATTGCGATTAACTTAGGAAAGAGCACAGAAGATGTGCTATAGAGAAGATAGAGTAGGAGTGTGAATTTAATTCAAAGCAATTAAATGATGGCAATTTCTTAAATAATTCTCTTTCTTACTTTTTTTTTTACTTCTCACGTATCCTGTAATTAGGTTGTGGATAAAAAAAGTCAATGAGCTCAAAAGTTAAAAAGGAATTAAACATTTCTATGGATTTCAAGAATATGCAGAGTTGTAATTAATCCAATTTCTCTGGAATATTCCATGTTAGACTTCGAGGCAACAATCAGTCTCTGACTATTAGAGGTTGGAATGAAACGTAACATCCAAGACAGGTGCATAATATCTTTAATTGACAACCTCATGGCTTCTTGCATCTTTCCCAGAAGCATTTGGAATTGACCACTTTCTGAAGGTTCAACAATGCAATCCATATGCATTTTTAAATACATTTTTAATTTCTGTGCTCCTGCCATGACAAGAACAATTAAGTAGTGCTATGAGAAAAGATGGAATTCAAACCCACTTACAGCATTCCTCTGTTTGGGACTGTTGGTATTTGTAGTGGAATGAGGAGCCAGTAGCTCAAAATGAAAGAAAGAGGAAGAAGAAATAAGGAAAGAAGGCTTTTGGTTAAACGTCAGGGTAGATGGGAGGCTGTTATCATGTTAGATATGATGATTTCAGTGTTTGTGTTTGCTGCCTGGAGTTAAAGGAGAGAAGTCCACAGAGAAAAAAAAACAGAGGCTGGACAGTATGTGCTTGTAAGGAACATGGCCCAGATATCAATGGCAGTTTTGTTTTGGAGGGAATAAAAAAAAGCTGGAGACCTTAGAAGAAAAGAAATGACAAAGCATGAAGACTGCTCCTTGTAGGACATTAAGGTCAATGGCCATTAGACAGGATCTGGAATGGATAGAAGAGCTGAACCCAGGTCTCAAAGTAGGTTTTATCCATGTGGAGCCTTCATACAACCAATAAGCTAGTAAGTTCCCTTGTAGATACTTCTTGTATGTTGACCTATCTGATATGAATTATTCTGGGGTCCAGCAGCAAAGGAATAGTTAGGGCAGACCTGATCTGCTTTCTGCTATGGCCTTGGCCTGGTCTTGGGAGAGAAAAATAAAATTGAGTGTCAGCTTCCAACATGATTAATAAAGGACAACTCCTTTCTGCCTGTGCCCCTACTGTTTGTGGGTCTTCAGAAGCAAGGAAATATGTATGTTCTTCCAAGACACTTTTTAACAGTGAGTTATGGCAATTACACACAGGTGAAGAAGCTAGGAAAATTAACAAGAAAAGGATGCTAAACTCTGTATCTCCTCTAAGCACCTTCTACTTCATGTCCAAGCAAACCTCAAAGATGTTGTGCTACTATAATGATGATCGAGTACACCTCATTAAGTATATAGAGGAAAGCAGTTACCGTAGAACACAATGCCGCCACTTAGTTTTGGGGAGGTATCAATCTAAGCTTTAGAATACCTGGATAAAAAAGTATGTTGTTCATTGGCAACATTCGCAGATTGCCAGCTTTTACAAGGTTCACTTAGAAAAGAATACAAAAAGCTCCAAGGGCTGGTGAAATTGGGCTAACTGGTAATATAGACAGATAAAGTCAAATGCTGATAAATGTATGATAGTGCTGAATGGAAGGAGTTCCTCTAATTACTAATAAACATAATGGGTTCCATCTTTACTATAACTACTCAAGGAAAAGGCCTAGGCATCATAGTGGACAGCTGAGTGAAGACACCTGTTCATTGCATGCTTGTTTTCAAAAGAACAAATAAAATACAGGACCACCATACAATATGCTGATGATTCAAGTACATAATAAAGGCACTTTCACCATGTATAATAAAATATAAGGAAATAAATTAAAAAAAATTTTAAAAGTACTGGGCATTTATAAAAGCACCTAGAGTTGGGCTCTTCCACTTTAAAGTGAGAAAACAAGAAAGAAAATGAAAGAGAGATGTAACACAACGTATGTTGGAAAGAAGACATATCAAGTATAGCTATTTATAATCTTTATAACTGGAAGAGTCATTCAAACAAACTGAAGTAGACTGCTAAGAACATTTTTTTTTAATATAGACAACACATCTTGTTACCCAAGTCCACTCACGAACTTCTAAAAATGTATCATCCTGTATCAGAAAGAAAAATAGAAAATGATTAAGGATATCAACACTAGTAATAGATCAAGAGTTGTTTGGGTGTTACAGAAGAAGATGCAAAAAAATAAAGAAAAATATTGCCATTGTCATACTGTGATAGTGTAATCACTTAACACTGCAACAATATTCTACTTAAAAACAATTATATCTTGTTGAGAAGAAAACTACTTTATTTAGTAATAACTATCACAACTCAGAAACTCAGTGACTGCTTTCTTCTAAAAATATATACACTCTCTTCCAGAATAAGGAGAAGTCAATGCTTTCATGTGTAGCTCTAAAAACCCAATGTAATTACACTCAGTTTATTGTTGTGGTGCTGGAAGCAGAACTTAGCTGCGTATTTTGCCCATTTTTTGTATTTATAACATTGTACAAATAATATATGCTTCCTTAGGACTTGATTCTGTGACATTTACCAAGTTCCACTGAGCTGGGAACCAAGCCTGAAAAACCATACTCATGAGAATGCGTTGCCCCAAGTCAGGTCAGTGAATAAGAGCTCCTCATATGAGTAAGGCTATAAGAATAGATTACAGGAGGTCAAGGTCGGTGGTGAGTTTTGGCTGAGTCAGGGTTGGAGGATAAGGCCCTTATGAATCCTATAAATAGTTCATTGTTAAAAGAGGTCAGATTGAATTCTGGAAGTATTTTGGAAAAAGAAACCATTGCATGACTAGTGACGTACACCTACCCAACCCTCTCTGCTTATTAATGTGACATTTGTTTGGAACCAACACATACAATAAATAAAAGATATTTTTAGGACATGCCAGGGAAATGTATTCAGATTTTGAGAGAATACTTTGAATATATTTAAAGTGTTGCACTGCATCAAAGGAATGGTTGTTAGAGCATACAAATAAGGTATTAAAAACTAGTGGTTTCTATTGATTCTCATGGAAAGAGGACACCAGGCCAAGGATGCTAGAAACAGAATTTCCTTGCCTGACTTGTATCAGCTAAGAGCTGAAACGTAGACTCCTCTTACCTTGAGAGAAGCAGATACCACCATGGATGATTAACCAAATCCTATAGCTTGCCAAAACTTAAACTGAGCACCAGCATCAGGAAGAGCAGTTTCCCCAAGGCCTTTTGCCCAGCACGAGTGGTTTGTTCCCAGTTCTGTAGAAAATTCTCAGTTTTGTTGGCATAAGGGTTCAGTAAACTCGATAGCTAGCTGATATTACTGAAACCAGCCCCTCAAAGTTATTTCTCAGTTGAATCAGCTTTATGGCCTGGAAACTGTGCCAGTGGTGGCTGGGCAATGGGCAGGAGGAATGCAGGGCCAAAATGACTGTTTCTTTCAACCTGAGAATCAAAGGAAAGTGTTTGGCAAAGTCTCTGAATGAGCGATGCAGGTCTAACACTTCCCTGCTGCCAACACAGGGAGGTCATCTTCTATTCTTCTGTTCCCCTCTCTGCTGTCAGCTGCAGACTGCCACCACTTCCCTTTGCAATGGCTGTGGCACTCGTAAAAGCCTTCTGTGACCAGAGACTCCTTCGTAACCCAGCAGAAAATAAAATAATTTTTAAAAAGTAAATAGAATTCAGTATGTTAGCAAGTAGAGCTGGATCGCTGACGTGTCAGATGTGCAGCAGAGCTGGCAAACAAAGAGGTTGGATGACCTGGGGCTCAGGGTAGGGAGCAAAAAAAAAAATGGGAAAGAAGGAAGTCTGGGACCACCCTTTCAACAGTCAGGACTTGCTAGATCATCTTCTCTTTAAAGCACATTCTCAGTGCCCCCTTCTATATTATGTTGCATGGGAAAGCCCTGCTTTCCTTCAGGCCTCCAGCTGCACATTCTCGGGAGGTGTGACAGCAGATGGGAGGGTACAGGACACCCAGCATCTATAATTGACTTGGATTATGCCAAGTGAACCCTAAAATAAGTGGAAAACCAGGCTGTATCAATTGTCCTCTGGAGTTTTTAACTTTTTTCATTAAGTAGAAGGAGGCTAGATAAAGAACTCATACTGGAGCCCTGTTTCCAAGACTGCCGAAACTCCTGAAATTCAACTGCCGCGTTCAACCCATGCTGTCACTGTCCACAGTGTCCACTCTGCCATGCTGTAGACCTACATTTTGAAGGAATGCATTTGTACTAAATATTTCTTTTCTACTTCACAATAAAAATCACAATGAAAATGAAAAGACACATACAAGGTGAAAGAAATTGGAACTGATCTGCATTATTATGATCACAAAGGAAAAAAGGGCAAGTTTCTACACACTACTGACGAGTCCTAATGAGGCCGTAGCTGGAAGAACACAGAGCAAAGAGCTCCTTCTGCAGCTGTTGAGACAGTGTGTGCTCACAGAGCTCTCGTCGGCGCTAGCAGGGGTTAGTCTATGGAAAGAACAAAGGAGCCTCAGAGTCTGGGCCATGGAGGGGGAACCAGCGGAAGCAAAAAGGCCAGTTGGATGACAGACAGGGACTTCGGTCGGTCCTGTTCTCTTCCCCTCCCCACTTTGAGGAATACCTCAATAGATTCAGAAGCCTCATTGACTTGAAATATATCATTGGCTTGGGCATTTTATCAACTTCAATGAAGCTATTTAAAAGAAGAAGGTGCTGTTCAGTAAAAGCATGAATAGCAAGATGGATTTTTTTCCTTAGCAGTTAAAAGACTATTTCCTATGATTAATTATTCAACAAAGCACAGAAAAACATATCCATGAAGCACTGTCATCTGTAACATATGCTGACTGACTTCAGTGAAACTACTCTGATTTATGTTGATATTCTGTGATAAAAGATACTGAAAAAAAAAGTTAATCTCACACACTGAAATAAAGGCATTTTACTTTACCACCCCTGAATCACAGCCTTTATTTTTCCTACCAAAATACCGATTTCTAATTGTGTCTTATTCGTGTTTCCCAGACGGTTTAATAAATATGTTGACCACCTCCTTGAGGAAAACAATTTCTTTATATACTTTGTGTTTAACTGGCTGAAAACATTCTTCAAGGAAACAACTGTCTAGACACAATGACAATAAACCCTCTGTTGCCCGAATGGCGGGAAAAGAGGTTGCCCTCACTAGGCAGCATTTCCCAAAAAAGTCATGAGCTGTTTGCCAGGCTCTTATGTGTTTAAATAATTATTTCAGATATTCATAAGAAATATTAAGCATAATTTCATAGTGTGGAACACATTCATGATTTATGGCTCCGTGTGTTTTTATCCATGAATGAAGCTTTATTTTGTTGAGAAAGCTGAAAGGCATGTTATACCCGCCAATGCCAGGATGGGGGGCAATGCCTCATCAGCCCCACACTCGTTTCATGGAATGATTTGGTGATTCCTGCAACATGAACTGTTTGAAACAGGATGATAGGCACAATTAGCGTAAATATTGTTAGTGGTAAAAAAATTCTGATAATGGTTACAATGTGATCAGTGAGGCTGCTATTGCCTTCTGATGATTTGCCTGACTATTGTCAAGACCCACTCCAGCTAAAAGTCTGTGAGAGTTCCTCCTGTTACTAAGGCAGGGACAGATACCTGATTAAAAAAGATGGAAAAATCTAATCTGTCTTTTTTTTCTAAGGCTTTAGTTTGATGTGGCTATTGAAAAGGTTGTTCCATCAGGAGCAGCTCCTGTGCCCGCACACAGCTTCAGACAGCCTCTAGAAACTCAACTTAACTGAGCACGATAATCAGAAAAGGAAACTGGAGTATAAATAGAAAGTGAAATTCACAATTTGGTTTCATGGTGCAAGCAAAAAGGAAGCAAAAGCCAGAAATGGGTTATAACAGCAATTTCACTTGGCAGAGATAAGAATTTTGGTTGTCTTTTTTTTAAACCAAGAGCTTCTTTCTGCATCTAGTAAAGCTGGAACATGTTATCAAAAGATCAGACCCTCTCTCTTAATTCAAAGCCTGCTGAAGAAAGTGTAAGGGTTTTCTTAGATGCTTATGGGTCTTGCATCAAGCTTTTAATTTTATATATCGGGATTGAGGTGGCACGATATACGGTGCTGAGCTATTACCTGAAGTACTCTGAATGAGTCAGCTTTGTTGTTTCTGAGGAACGTGTTGTGCTTCTAGGAATCCAACCTGGATCTCTGGCCTGTAGATACAGTCTCTGAAACGCATAACCAGACTGATGGCTTAGGGAATAAGGAGTTTTACCTTACGAGCTCTCTATCTGTGCATTATTTTTTGCAGTCGTGAAGGAAAGTAAGAAAATAAAACCATCAGAAACAATGGGAACACAGGAAGAGAAAAGAAGAAACCTCATCCCACTTGAAAGCACTATTCAGGTGACAGCGGCTGTAGAAGGAGCAGTAGTGAATTAAGTTTTCTTCTTCGCATTGCAAATTCTCCTGCAAGACTGTTGGCTTGTTCCTTAAATGTGGGACTGAGCAGTCACAAATCTGCATCTGTTGTTTCCTGAGAGATGGGCTATCTCGCACATTAGCAAGTAGGCACTCCGAGTTTCATTTTAAGGTTAATGCTGACATCAGTTGTCAGCTTTTTATGTTTCCTCTCATAATATAAAACGCCCGACTGCTGAAGATAATAAATTCAGAAACTGCATCACTTTCTCCACTTACTGCGAACCTCATTTGATTGGAAGCATTTCCTCTGTACTATATAAACACACAAACAGGCAGGCAAACCATCTGCTTTCTCTTAAACATATTTTTGGCAACTGAATGCAGATACGTGTATTCCTAATGTATATCATGACTGTAAATTATGCTCTCCAAAATAAAAAATTGCCAAAAAAGCATTGTTTATATAAGCTTAATTAGTTCTCTTCGAAATATAATTCATAATTTGTTTTGCTTCATATTCCTCATTTATTTTGTTCATAGCATGGATTATGTTTTAGACATGAAATGAGACAGAACAACAGAGGCTGTTATCTAAACCAGAAGTGGTTTTATTGTCATTCTAATATATAATTGTGTGCAATTTTTGAAAAAGAACAGGAGTCATAATGACATCCTCAAGTGTTACAAGCAGAGTTGGAGCTTTAACAGTGACAAGGAAACCTTTACAACTTGAAGCAAAGAAACTGGCAGAAGTAGTATCTTGTCTTTTTATACAGGTAAGCCACTGGAAAGTAGTGAATTTCAAATAATTTGCTGGACAACAAAGAAATGTAGGAATCCTGACTTCAGTTCTGGGAAGACTGACTTCAGTTCTACACAGGTTCTAAACCTTTGTCCTGTCTTTCCAGATTCCCTCTTCCTCATTGCCTTCTCTTCTGGCTTCTTGCCCTATGAATTCCTTCAGCTCCTGCTGGTACCACTTTCTGCAGCCCTACATGGTTGCTCTTCTCATGTTTCTGTATCTCTAAACCCTGACAGTCATTGTGAACCACCTCATCTCTTCCTGTATCTCAAATCTCTCAAATCTGTCAGGCTAGCACTTCCTTTTTCTCACTGAAAAGACAGGGAAACTTCTGAGAGAATTTCTCTTACCTTGGTTTCAGGGACTAACATCAGAGAAGCTTCCAAGTTCCCAGGATGGTGCACTGGAGGTGAGGTCCCACTCTATGCCAGGAGTCTCCAGAAAGCATGTTCATAAACTTCAGAGGGACAATGCAAACATACTGGGCATACTGTCCTGGGTTTAGCTAAAACCCCAGTCCTG